>NW_007735962.1:25549-35971 GCF_000696425.1 Galeopterus variegatus
GCGCCTCCCAGCGGTGCACTGTAGCAGTGCGCCACTGGGCCGGCCCCTTCCCTCTTATTTTTAAGCTGACTTCCTCCTTCAGACACCTCTTACACATCACGCCATTATCTCTTGGCTTACCTGTCTCATGGGCACTCAGCTTTGCCCCAGCTGCTAGTGCTCCTTGCTTCGCCCACTGTCTTGACACAGGTACAGTAGCTCACCTCCCACCCTGGGGCTTCACTTTCCAGTGAAGTGAACCTGCTAGGCAGGTATTAGCAAAGTATTAATGCAGGGGAGTTGACACTCTATCGAAACAAAACTTTGACCAATGGAGATAGGATCTACTGGAAAAATTCTTCTCTGTCTATTCTCACCCCCTCCCTGGACTGTCCTGCAGTATTTCACTCGGTCTTCTGCAGAGGGGCCTCTGATATCATATCATCAGTTGTAGCTGGTACCAAGCAGCAACCTCCCCAGTAACGTGCCTTCTCATCCTTGTCCTTCCTCCTTCTGGTCTCATTTCCCTTTTCCCTCTTTCCCACTTCCTTGGAATTGTGTTAAATTCCACCCTCCATCCCCACAACACACATACACGATAAAGAAGAAAATAGAAAATAACTTTTTGCCCAGGTTCTATTTGCTGAGTAATTCAGACTAGGATACTTCCCACTATGGGTAAATCGTGTCCCCCCAAAGTTCATGTATGAGAAACTTGACCTCCATTGTAACAGTGTTAAGAGGATGAGAAATCCAATGACGGTGTTTGAAAGGGGGAGCCTTTGAGAGGTGATTGGATCACAAAGACTGTGCCCCCGTGAATGGATTGGCCCATTCATGGAATAACGGGTTGATGGTTTAATAGGTTGTCATGGGTGTGGCTCTGATGGCTTTATAAGGAGAGCGAGTGAAAAGCTTGGCTCACTCTTGCTCATGTCATTTTCGTTCGTGATGCGATACACTGAGTTGCTGTAGAGAGTCAACACCCAGAAGACGGCCCTCACCAAATGCACCCCCTGGACCGTGGATTTCCCAGCCTTCAAGACTGTAAGAAATAAATTTCCTTATAAATAACCCAGCTTCAAGAATTCTATTATAAGCAACAGAAATGGACCAATACACTTCCTATGTTCCATTAATGTTACTCTAAAAAGACAACTTGCTTTCTGTTTTGTAGACAGAATCGGCCCTCACCAAATGCACCCCCTGGACCGTGGATTTCCCAGCCTTCAAGACTGTAAGAAATAAATTTCCTTATAAATAACACAGCTTCAAGAATTCTATTATAAGCAACAGAAATGGACCAATACAGTTCCTATGTTCCATTAATGTTACTCTAAAAAGACAACTTGCTTTCTGTTTTGTAGACAGAATAGAAGCTACCAGGTATGAACATTTCCAACTTTCTTGCTCCACAGATGTGAGCTTAATTATCTGTTCCTATGCTTGCCCCCAGGCTTAGAGAAGAGGTATTACTTCACCAGCATGGGGCTAATTTCCTTCACTATGCTTTGGAGCCTATACTCTCCCTTCCTTTAGGACCCATTCATTATAATTTCCTCTTTTCTTTGCTTTTGTTTTCTCCTTTTCTATGGATCCTTCCCTAGAGGTTACAAATATGCACATGTCTCCTACATTATTTAAAAAATTCTTCTCTAAAGCTGCATTCCTCTTCTACCCTCATCTCTTTATAGCCCAGTTTCATTAACTATCTTTTCCCCCCTTATTGTCCTTGAACATACTCTTCATGTAATGTGGTTTCCGCCCTAACACTTACATTAAACTGTCCAAGAAAAGGCTGCCAGCATTTCATCATCACCAGCTCCAATGGACAGTTTTCAATTTTGATTTCCCTGAGCTTCTTGACCCTTTGGGGCACCCTGTTATCTCAAACTCTTTCCTCCTTTAGTTTCAGGATTCTCCTATCTCCTAAATTTCAATCCCAATTTCTGACTATTCTTTTTCAGATTCCTTTGTTGGCATCTTTTCTTCTGGCCACCTTTAAAGAGGAAATTCTTGAAAGATTTCCATTCCCCACCCCACCCCCACTGTCCCTCACTCTACGTGACTTTCCTAAGGGACCGTATCCACTGCCATGATGCTAACCATTAGTTTACCAATATTGTGATAGCTCTCAAATCTCTCTCTAACCTAAACGTATGTATCGAGTACAAGGCTCACGTGTCCAACAGCACAATGGGTGTCTTCATCTAACAAATCAACTCAACATGGCACAAGGCTCATTTTGTAGGAACATTGTGTTCCTACTATGCACAATGCTTTTCTCTGCCAGTTCCACCTCTCAAACTCCTTTTCTCCCTTCAAAACTTACTTTATGGACATCTTCAAACTTTTCCTGATTCTTCACTTGGAGTTGATTGCTCTATCTTTTGGGCCCCAATCTAGTGAATTTCTTCCAATGAAACTTTCATTGGTTACTTACTTTACCCTAAGCCCCAGAGAAAGAGAAATGGAAGCACACATCAGCAGAGAAGTTGCCCCAAAGGTTCAAGTTCCTCTAATAAAGGAGATGTGTAAGAAAAACTGGTAAGGCCATGGAATTCAAAGTGCAGTTTGTGGACCACCGAGGGTCCCTGAGACCCTCTCAGGGGGTACACCAAGACAAAATTACTTTCATAATAACATTAAGACATTATGTGCCCTTCCACCATATTGACATTTGCACTGATGCTGCAAAAGCAATACTAGATACAACTTCTTGGCATCTTATAGTGAATCAAGGCAGAGGCACTAACCTAGCTGTTGTTGGAGTCTTCACTGCCACCCACACACAGTAAAAGAAAATGACAGTTTCACTTGAGAATGTCCTTGGTGAAGCAATAAAAAACATTAATTTTAAATCTCAACTCTTGAGTCTCAGTATTTTTAATTGTCTGTGTGTTGGAACAAGAAATAACGCATAAAAGAACTCTTCTGCACGCTGCACCATAATGGTCATCTTGACGGAAGGCACTCATGCAATTGCTTGAGCCATAACCTGGACCAGCCACATTTTACAAAATGCCATTTTTACTTGAAAGAATGACTGTTGAGTAAACAATGATTGTTTAGATGAGTTTTGGCAAATATTTCCTAAAAATGAGTGAGCCTGTCACTTCAGGGAAAACAACTATTTGTTGCCAGTGATAAAACTCAAGCTTTCAAGTGAAAATTAGAATTTTAGAAAATATATCCACCTGTAAATTTGACAGCTGCCTAATATTTAAGGCTTTTTAAAGTGAAATTGATGGTGATATTAGTAATGTGAGTTTTCTGATATTATGTAATGCAATGTGTCAACATTTGAAAGATTTGCATAACTCAGTGAACCAGGGTTTTCCCAATGACCAATGCATGACATCAGAAAATATGCATGGGTAAAAGATCCTTCCAAAGTGAAAGACAGACCAATGAATTTTAATTTAACAGGGTATGAAAATTCATTGAAATGGTTTCAAATTCCACATTGCAACTAACTTATAAAAAACTACAACTTGGCAAGTTTTGATCCAGTATTAAAGGTGAATATCCACAATTATCTGAAAAGGCTATTAAAATACCATCCCTTTTCCAAATACATATCTGTGTGATGCCAGACTTTCTTCATATATTCAACGATAACAACATATCTACAGCAGATTGACTGCTGGAGATGTGAGAAACCAGCTGTCTTCTATTATGCCACACATTAAAAAGATTTGCAAAAATGTAAAACAACCCCACTCTTCTCACTAATTTTTTGTTTGAGAAAAAAGTTTGTTGAAAGATCAATTTTTAAAAAGCAAAAGCATGTCTCTCATATGAATATAAAAATGAACACAGGTTAAAAATATTTTTCTGCTCATTAAGCAGTGAGGGAACCAAGCAGATAACACAGCTCAAAAAAGAAGTTAAACTCAAATTTATATGGAGTAAAGTTAGGTTGAAATAAATTGTAAAAGGAAGAAAATGGGTTTTCCAATCTAATCTTGATCAGACAGAATAGAATTTGCATGTCTAATAGCCACCTGCAATTCACACAGTTACTAAATAGCTCAAAGAAAAGGAAGGCTAGAATTTGGTAACCCAGAAGGGGTGTCCTCTCAACACTGCATAGTTTCCCATTGGAGCAAATTTTTTTCAACAAGGTAATTTTGTTACAAAAAAATGTTAATTATGTTAACAGGAAATGAGTTTATTGTTGTTGTTTAAAAATAACATAATAAATCAATTTTAAAACTTGCTCAGTTTTAATTTCTAATATGGTAAATAATAGATATATTTCTTACAAGCAAAAGTTCTTTGGGGTCCTCAATCATTTTTAAGAAATATAAAGGGGTTTTGTGACCAAAAAGTTTTCAGAACTACTTTGATAAGGATTCAAGAAATTAATTAATCCTCATGCTTGCCTGCTCAGTGGATTAGAAATTCCTCAAAGGTCAATCAGTTCTGCAGTCTGTTCAATTTCTCCCAGGGAGGACTGGGTATGTTCCCTCCTCACCAGCCCTTCCCCAACACCAGGGTACTGCTGCAACTAGTCCATTTGGACCACATGAGACTAACCAAACCCATCATGCCTTGCACCTCTACAAAAGCTGCTGGGTAAAATGTATGTTGTTCTGTTCATCTCTCTTTCAACCCAACTTCTCACTAATCCCCTTCATCCTAATCCCCTCCATTGCACCCCTGATCCAGGACAAATGGCTTTTTCTCTTTCCTTGACTTCATCATTAAGTATTCCTTATCTCCTGTCTATGCAGAAATCTGGCCCTCTCCTGAGTGCTGCTTCTCTGGCAGCTCTATGGAGAGGTCGCTGACCATTCTCCACACACCTTAGAGTCAGTAGGTAGGGTGAGCATCCTTCTGCTCCCCAGTACTGCTTTTAGACCATTCCTCCAGCCTCTCATAGACAAAAACAGGTTCCTTTGAAGTTAATATCACCCACCTTCTACCCTCACTGTCATCAAGCACCCAACCCACATTTGTTCAAAGCTTCTAAAGATTTAGGCATTGGTTGACAGTCTTCCTCTCCAATGTGTTATCATTCGGGTTGGCCATCCCATTTTTGACCATTTCAACCCTAATGACTTCCACCCCATTTCTGTGATCACATCCCATAACCAGGAATTACTTCTCTCCACCCAAACCTCACACTTCCCGATCACAGCCACGTATTCCTCCCATTCTCTAGATCACTTATTCCCATCATGTCTGTTCTTCAGTCTCTTTGTGATTTCTACTCCTTTGTTTCTTCGACTGTCATCTCCACATCATCTTCTGTCCCATCATGACCCTGAAAAAAACTGCTTCAGTCACTCTCTTGCTAAAGTCTTCAAGTCCTCAGTGTCCTATTTTTCATCTCCTCTGCTTGGTAAACTCCTAATTTTACAGATGTCCAGCTGATTGCCTTTTCTGCTCCCACTGACAGAGCTCTGAGTGCTGCATATGAAGCTCAACACCATTACAAACTTACACTCTCTAACTCCATGCAGCCTTCAAAAATGCCTTAAATTTATGCACTTCCTCAGACACCTCTCTCCAACACTTCCCACACTCCTCAAGTCCTCCCCTCCACGGTCTCCTTCCCCTGTGTATCAGGAATGCATTTGCCTCCTTCCTTCATGCACAGTTTAAGGATGCTATCATGTGAGATCCCTCAACTTCCTGCCACTCCTACCCACAACTGCATGCACAGGTCTTTGCTTCCTCCTCTCTGGTTACAGTGGAAGAGTCAGGAAGTGGTTTTTCTAAGGCTAATCCCTATCCCTGTGAGATGAATTAGATGGGAGCTATGCTGTTGATTGAAGGATCTGTCCAACCTGCAGTGACTCCCCAGGGAAGGGCTTAAGGAATCAGTACCCCAGTCTCACTTATCCGCTGCTCTCCCTTCACTCTTTCAGGTGCTTCCTATTGACTGAACCCAACTGGAAACCAGAGGGCAAGTGAGCCCAGTGATACAATCCACAAAATTTCAATCTCCCAGGATACAGGGCAGGGGGACATGTAATGAGAATACTTTAAAAACTGAAAGAAAATATCCAACACATCCTCTTTTAGAGTTAGGAATCAAGGAGGGTCTTCCAGCGTTTTGTTCTTCACTGGGATGCGATCTCCAAGATGCACGCAGAGTTCCAACTAATTAATATGGAGGGGCAGGGGGAGTAGGAGGAGTGGACTAGGAGCCTTGTTCCGTATTTTTCTGTACAACCAGTCCTTTCATGGAAAAGAGTTCAGCATTCTCTCCACAGCTCCCCTACAGGGGAAGACAGCGCCCTCTGGTTTCCCCTCACCTGCCTGCTCAAACAGCACCTGCCAGTGAGCACCATGCAGCTCTGTGCAGGTCTCTTCTTCCTTAACCAATTCGCAGTCTGTGGCGATGCCTCTGGTCCAGAATGCTCAGGCAGCAAGTAGGTCCACAATTACCTACAAGTCCCTTCTGAGACCACCTGCCCCGTCACCTGCGGTGGAGAGCTGAACTGAATGTGTAAAGGATGAGCTCAGAGAGAGGCAAGATGAAGACATTTGCCACTTTTCTCCATGTAGCTGCCTTTATTCCACCTAGCTCTTCCTTGCTCTGGTTAACACTTAGCAGCCCCAACTATTGCAGCAAGGATTGCTTTTGGTGCTAAGCGTATATGCTTCTATTTGTCATAAAAATTAATCTATATTCAGTCATTGTGCATAAGAAATTAAATCGGAAGGTTTTCCAAGCCCTAAGCCTTGTTACAAATAAACACATGCAAGCTATGTTGACACTTTACTTAAAACATACTGTAATCTGATGGGGAGGATGAATATCTGCTCTTCTGATTCAGATTTGAGGTTAGATAGGATAGATCTGTGCCAGAGTTGGCCAGTCTGAACTGCAAGCAAATCATCTTGAAACTGAGGCACAGCAAGTTAAGTAACTTTCCTAAAACATGCACCCTGCTTATAAGGTGCAGAGCCAGGATTCAAACCCAGGTAGTCTGGTCCTGGATCTCAATCTCCAGACCTGTGCTCTTTGCTATAGAAGAGTCTTATACGGATTAATGTTAATTTTCCCCTACCAAGAGTAACAGTTTGCTTTCTTTCCACAGAAACAAAAGGGTTTTTTTTTTAATGGTTATTTTTGCCTAGACATTACCCTCATTAATTTAAGAGTGCATTACAGAACTCCGGATTTCTTTTTTGCAGTAAATGGCCTTATTTTTTCCACTAAGAAATCCAACACACTTCAGGTTTTCTGTACATCCAGTCCTTTCATGGAAAAGAGTTCAGCATTCTCTCCACAGCTCCCCTACAGGGGAAGACAGCGCCCTCTGGTTTCCCCTCACCTGCCTGCTCAAACAGCACCTGCCAGTGAGCACCGTGCAGCTCTGTGCAGGTCTCTTCTTCCTTAACCAATTCGCAGTCTGTGGCGATGCCTCCGGTCCAGAATGCTTAGGCAGCAAGTAGGTCCACAATTACCTACAAGTCCCTTCTGAGACCACCTGCCCGGTCACCTGCGGTGGAGAGTTGAACTGAATGTGTAAAGGATGAGCTCAGAGAGAGGCAAGATGAAGACATTTGCCACTTTTCTCCATGTAGCTGCCTTTATTCCGCCTAGCTCTTCCTTGCTCTGGTTAACACTTAGCAGCCCCAACTATTGCAGCAAGGATTGCTTTTGGTGCTAAGCGTATATGCTTCTATTTGTCATAAAAATTAATCTATATTCAGTCATTGTGCATAAGAAATTAAATCGGAAGGTTTTCCAAGCCCTAAGCCTTGTTACAAATAAACACATGCAAGCTATGTTGACGCTTTACTTAAAACGTACTGTAATCTGATGGGGAGGATGAATATCTGCTCTTCTGATTCAGATTTGAGTTTAGATAGGATAGATCTGTGCCAGAGTTGGCCAGTCTGAACTGCAAGCAAATCATCTTGGGTGAGATCACACCTGATAATGGGAAATGAAGCCACCAGCTGAAATGAGCTGAGTCCTACAAAATACTTCCTTGGTGCTCCTGTTTATACAGGCAAATTACTCACCCCGATGGTTCCTAGGCCACTGCAATGGCTGATCCTCTGCCTGCTATTTTTGAGCCAGCCATTTATCACAAGGAGAGCTTTATTAAAAATGTACCCTCCCCTCTTCAGAGAATGAATATGAAAATCTGGTTTCTGAAGATATCAGAACCATTTATTTTTGAACTTGGCAGCACTGGCTGTGAACACTGCTCCAGGATAGGTCTCTTCTGTGGAAAGAGGAGTTACATATTTTTCAGAACAAGCTTTTCTCCTTTCATCCACAAGAAACACTGAAATATTAAATATGGTATAAAAAAATTTACAAGTTTTGAAAAGGAAAGAGAAAGCAAATCATATACCCTGAATGGAAACCACTGTAGGGAGCCTCTCTGATGACAGGCAAGAGAGAGTCTTTGAGACCAGATCCTCTGGTCACTCCATCTATCCCCAGCTTCTCTGCAGAGCCCGCTGCCCCACACTGGGGGACTGCACCAGCTGCTCGCCCCATGAGGGTGACAGGAGCAGATGGGGCGTGTTTGGGGTGGCTATCCAGAGCTGGCCAGGACCCTCTTATAGAACACTAGGACAACTAGTGGAGAAGTAAGAAAGCCAGCCAGTTAGCTAGTTAGCAGCCTGGAATGAGAGATGGTTTAGAATGAGAAGGACTTAGGGATGAATTCCAGCTCAACCACTTATTGACTGTATGGTCTTCGAAAAATTACTTTTCTCCTTGAAATTCGTTTTCATGTCAAAGAAAATAGAAATAATAATATCCACCAGCCACCTGGAGGGATTGACTGTGATCATTAATGTGAAGCAGGCAGCACAGAGTAGGTATTTACCATAATAACAGTAGCAAATGCTAACTTGTGCTTAGGCTATGCCAGGCACTCTGCCAAGCATTTTGTCTTAACTCAATCCTAAAACAACCATAAGACAAAAGTATGATTTTTATCCCCACTTTACACATAAAGAAACTGAGGCACAGCAAGTTAAGTAACTTTCCTAAAACATGCACCCTGCTTATAAGGTGCAGAGCCAGGATTCAAACCCAGGTAGTCTGGTCCTGGATCTCAATCTCCAGACCTGTGCTCTTTGCTATAGAAGAGTCTTATACGGATTAATGTTAATTTTCCCCTACCAAGAGTAACAGTTTGCTTTCTTTCCACAGAAACAAAAGGGTTTTTTTTTTAATGGTTATTTTTGCCTAGACATTACCCTCATTAATTTAAGAGTGCATTACAGAACTCCGGATTTCTTTTTTGCAGTAAATGGCCTTATTTTTTCCACTAAGAAATCCAACACACTTCAGGTTGATGATATTTAGTTTTAGGTCCATCACGTTCCAACAGAAACCAGTCAATTTCATTACATTTCGTGTACAGTGGACAAACAACTGGTTATTTAGTTATTTCCAATTTTCATCAGGTTGTCAGAAATTTGTGAAGACATTTTAAAGCTAAAGAATCATAGACCATCAAGATGCAGTCCCGGAGTTAAAACGCCATCAATAAACTTAGATATCAATTACCAATCAGCAACCCCTACAGAGCAAAAATTGAATCACTGTCACCTTTGCAGGTGAAAACGAAAGGACACCATATTAAATCAGGATCTTAGCATGTCCTGAATTATATATTCGTCTCTTTATATATAAATTGATGTGTTTTTGTAAACATGAATATGGGAATCATCAAGAAACATTGAAGTGATTGAACTAAAAGCTGCATGGAAAATTAATTTTGTGAATAAATCAAATTTTAAATTCACAGGAAGATTTACTATTTTGTAAAACTCTTTTGTGAAGTGGAGGCTTCTCTGTGGTGGAATATGTTCTGGTTAGTGTACCCTCTTAATACATTCAAATTTTGGTATGATGAGGTTTCTTAAAATGAATCGTGCACACACACACACACATACCTCAATCAGCAACAGTGACACAAGACATTATCCTGAGCCCTTGAAGGACATTGAGGTTTGAGAATGAGGTTCTCGCGGTGCCACATGTGGCTTTTCCTGCAGTATCTACCTGTGAGTTGTGGGCAGCAATCCAACTGCAATCAGCCGCCATCTGTGATTGCTTTTCTATTTAACATCAACACTTCACTGAATATAAATACCCCCCTTCGTCTCATCATCACCCCTCTCTGCTCCCCCCTCCACACCCCAGCAGACCTCAGGGTTGCTCTCTAATCAATTTATTCTTACTCAAGTGGCACACAGGTAACAATATAATACAAGTTGACTTTCCCAAGTGTCTAAGTGTAAACCATACAATCCTATATCAGGAGAGATATGAGGTTTATCAAGAGTTCAGCCTGATAGTAGTTTTTTTTTTTTCCTTTTTGTCTTTTTTACTGACTGGTAACGGGATCGCAACTCTCAGTGTCACGCCCATACTGGGGACCGGCAACAGGATTGCAACCCTCGGTGTTGCACCCGCACCACGCTCAGCCAGTGAGCGGGAACCGG
>NW_007735962.1:36694-53211 GCF_000696425.1 Galeopterus variegatus
CGCGCTCCCAAGTGGCGCACTCTCCAGTGCGCCACCGGGCTGGCCCAGCCTGATAGTAATTTTATAGGTTTCTAGTTACAGCTTATATTGCAAAAATCAGAGCAGCACTAAAACCACAGAGACAAAGTGGCATTTGAGGGAATGGGGATAATTTCTGCTCACGTATATTCAGTTATCAGAAGAACCTGTCACTATGTACTGTGATGAATCAGATACTGCATGTACTTATAGTGCCATATTTACATAAAGAAAGGAAAGAAGTAAGATAGAGCTGAGACTTTAGGAGAATGGCTGCAGAGTAAGAGAAATTGGAATCAGTTGACCAGACTGGAAACTTATTTTCTGTCTCAGAATATATGCATTTTGCATTCGACCCTTAAAAAGATGTGTTTAAATTCTTCCCTGTGACAAATATCTATTTTTTTCTTTAAATGTTTAGTCAATTCAATTTTCTTGCTCAGCTGAGGGATAGCAGTGCACCCATGTTAAGGGAAAGGATATTGCTGGTGTAGAGAGGGGATTCCTTTGTCCTTCTCTCGGCAGATACGAAGCTGGGGTACAGGTTACTACTTTTAGTCTCCTTTATTCTCTAAGCACAGACTGAGCTTAATGAAATCATTCATTCCATAGAATAAAATGGAAAGGGAGAACTGGGAGGACTTGAGGACTCACTGACTATATGGAAGTGCTCAGTCTGTGTGGATGTGGGGAGAGGAGCTGCTCACGACAGGCGAAGGGATCATCACAGTAAAGGACCAAGGCAGTAAAGAACAGGCATGGGCTGGTGTAGGTGAGGTAGAGGGGACAAGGCATAGAGATGACGGGCAGGCTCATGGAAAGAAGGAAAGATGGTGAGAGCATATAGATTTGGGAATCTCTGCAATAAAGGGACAGTCAATGCCTCAATGAGTTCTTTCTGATGGTAACTTTAATCATATTACATTTAATATCTCATCAGGTTTTTCTAAATAGATTAATTTATTTCTGAAAAACAGAAGGAAAGAAATAATGTGCATTCCAGTTCAGGACAGACTTAGCAAACACATGCACCTCCCTCACTCTAGAGGCTACGTGGAGATGACAACAAAGGTTTTTTAAGGGGTGGAAAGTGAATCGGGAGGGGGACACCAGTAGATAACAGATGTCAAGGAATTTCTGGAAGGTGGGATGTGTTTGGAAGCATGTAGACACTTAAAGCAGAAAGGAACGTGCTATGAGGATGTGCTATGAGGGTCCGCAGTGGGGCAGAGCACCCACCTATCCGGAAGGGCTCAGGGCATGGAATCACAGGAAGGATGAATGAGGAGTGAGCACAGAGGGAAAAGAGGGGAGCATTGTATGAAGTGTGCCCGGCAGACCTCCACAGGCCTTCATAGCCTGGCGGAGCTGCAGGCAGCCTGGCCATTTCCTCCAGTGTCCTTCTCTAAAGATATTGAATGAAGCAGGGAAAGCAATGACCTCTCTTGAAAATCCTTTAATCCCTCAGAAGAAAGAGTTCCTCATTCTGGCTTTTGGGTACTACTCAAGCTGTCAAGCAGTTGCATACCTATAAAGCTGGTCTTTCCACCGGTCTCTCACTCCTGCACAGGTAGATAGTCTACCTGGAGTCTATCATCCAGATAGACTCCCCAGGCAAGGAGAGGTCTATTGAGGGAAAAAAAAATCTTTTTACTAAACAGAGGAGGACACACACACATCTTTTTCATTAGTATGAATCCTCCACAGAGGATCAAACGCGTGAAGAAAACAACTAGTACGAAAAAGAAAGACCAGAATTATCAGAGAAAATAGACTTAACTCAGAAAATAGAAGAGGATGTTTAAAAAATCCTCTAGTACTCTTAAAGAGATTTGAGAAGGTATTATGTCCATTAAATAGGATCAAATTGCTCTTAAATAGGAGCACAGAACAAGTAAGAGTGTCTACAAATTAAGTATGATTGCTAGCAGATAAAGCAAAGGAAAATCTGTGGGTACAAAGTTACACTTAGATAGGAGAAAATAGTTTTGGTGTTCTATTGCACAGTAGGGTACCTACAGTTAACAATAATGTGTTGCATGTTTCACAATAGCTGGAAGAGAGGATTTTGAATGTTCTCACCACAATGAAACAATAAATGTTTGAGGTGATGGATGTTCTAATTACCCTCATTTGACCATTACACAATGTATACATGTATCCAAACATGACATTGACCTCATAAATATGTTCAATTATTGCGTGTCAATTAAAAATAAATAAAACTTTAAAAAAACCAAGATGTTTTAATGTTCAAAAAAAGGTGGTCAGGGGCCGGCCCTGTGGCGCACTCAGAAGAGTGCAGCGCTGGGAGCGCAGTGTCGCTCCCGCTGCAGTTCAGATCCTATATAGGACTGGCCGGTGCGCTCACTGGCTGAGCACGGTGTGGGCAACACCAACCCAAGGGTTGCGATCCCCTTACCGGTCACGAAGAAAAAAAAAAAAAAAGGAGGTCAGATTTGCCCAGAGTCAAACTGTGAATGTGAAACTAAGCTAGAATCTCACCTTCCTGGCTCTGTGCTCCTGGCCCTTTACTTAGGGAGTCACGACAGCTTCATCTTACTGAATCCTCTATTCTCTTTATCTTGCTCAGTAGTAGGAGAAAATTTGGGTTTATCATTTCTCTATCACTAGACTCAAAGAATAAAAACCAAGGACATTTGGGATTTTCTTGCTTCTCCATCTTGCCACACACCTTCTATGCAAGGGACAACTAAAATGAAAATTAAGTTGTAAAAACTAAAATAGTCAGAATTCTGTGTTTAAATTCTTCAAAAAATAAAAGGTGGAAAATATTTTGTATGACCAAATTAAGTCCTAAATAAAATACCTCCAATATGGAAAACTACTAGGTTTTTATGATTTTACAGTGCTGTTTGTATAATGTTTGATAGGTATTAACGGAAAAAAGATGGTTTTGAAACTACAAAAAGAGGAAGGAAGGAAGGAAGAAAGGCCTAGTAAATTCCAATTTGACCATGTTCATTTTTTTTATTTTTAACTTGAGAAAAGAAGCTTGCTGCATTAATCAATTTGAGACTTTATGGACTAGATACACATGGACCAAATCCTGGAAAGCGTTGGGTGAAGAACAGAATGCTTATGAAGGAAATCTCTAATTCCTATTTTCCCTCATCTTACAGAAAAAAGGAAATGTGGGCTAGAGAGAATTGAAGGCTTTGTTGAGACCCAGATGCTAATAAAGTTAGAATGAGTAGATAGGAATCCACTTGAATCACAGCAAAGNAGACCCAGATGCTAATAAAGTTAGAATGAGTAGATAGGAATCCACTTGAATCACAGCAAAGTGCTCTTTTTATGTCATAATGCCATTTCCCTCATTCTTGCCAAAAATCAATCATGGGTGGCCAGAGCTAATTAGTTGATTTCTATTGGCCCATCTCAAAAATCATGGTTTTTGCCATCTCTATCCAGAAACACTTGAAAACTTACTTAAAAAATTTAAAGAAATACTGGAATGATGAACGTCAGTGAGAATGTATAAAGATCGTAATGAAGTGGGGTAAGAGAGAAAGCTGCACTGATGAAAGGCATAACTCCATGAAGAACGATAGTGAGAAAAATTCTCATATTGGGATTTACCTGATGCAGATACTGTGGATGCATCTATACATTTTTTAAAAGTAAATTCCAATTTGACCATGTTCATTTTTTTTATTTTTAACTTGAGAAAAGAAGCTTGCTGCATTAATCAATTTGAGACTTTATGGACTAGATACACATGGACCAAATCCTGGAAAGCGTTGGGTGAAGAACAGAATGCTTATGAAGGAAATCTCTAATTCCTATTTTCCCTCATCTTACAGAAAAAAGGAAATGTGGGCTAGAGAGAATTGAAGGCTTTGTTGAGACCCAGATGCTAATAAAGTTAGAATGAGTAGATAGGAATCCACTTGAATCACAGCAAAGCGCTCTTTTTATGTCATAATGCCATTTCCCTCATTCTTGCCAAAAATCAATCATGGGTGGCCAGAGCTAATTAGTTGATTTCTATTGGCCCATCTGAAAAATCATGGTTTTTGCCATCTCTATCCAGAAACACTTGAAAACTTACTTAAAAAATTTAAAGAAATACTGGAACGATGAACTTCAGTGAGAATGTATAAAGATCGTAATGAAGTGGGGTAAGAGAGAAAGCTGCACTGATGAAAGGCATAACTCCATGAAGAACGAGAGTGAGAGAAATTCTCACATTGGGATTTATCTGATGCAGATACTGTGGATGCATCTATACATTTTTTAAAAAATCACTTTTAACTTAGGAATTCATTTAATAACATGCAAATACTTTTAAATATCTGTTTGAATCTAATAACATCAGATGTTTAAAAAATTATCCACTTCACTAAATTCATTACTTTTTTTATTATTAAACCTCTTAATGAAAAAAAAAGCCCATATATGAAACAAAAGAAAAGTTTATGTAAGGTATGCTGGTACATACCATAAAACTCTGGAGGGATCTGCAAGAAAAGGTAACAAGGGAGCATGCCTGGGGTCCTAGGCAGGAGCCAAGGGCAGCATCCTCCACCCAGAAGTAGGCAAGGAACATGCTGAAAACACCACTTCCATGCAGGTGACCCACCACAGCCACTGTCACAGCTATGGCTGCTGTAAAAGAGTCTCTATGTCACAGCACTAGCCACAGCCACCATGCAGGTGGCCCACCAGACACTTGACTGTACTGACACAAGGAGAGTCACCAGCAGAGACCAGAAAAAGAAGAGGATGTCTCTCTTCTCAAAGCCCACTCCAGAGTAATAAAAGAAGCAACTGCTCTACCAGATGACCAGACATCAACACAGAGACACTAGAAATATGAAAACCCAGGAAAATATGACATCATAAAAAGAATACAATAATTCTCACATACCAGATTCTATCGAGCAGGAATCCATTGAAATTACCGGAAAGGAATTCCAATCTTAAGGAAACTCACTGAGATATGAGAAGACTCAGTTAGACAACACAATGAGACAGGAAAAAAAAAGTCCAGGATATGAAGGAGGAAATTTACAAAGAGATTAATACCTTAAAAAAGAATGTAGCAGAACTCATGGAACTGAAAGATCCACTCAATGAAATAAAAAGCACAACTGATAGCTTAAGCATCAGGCTAGAATAAGCAGAAGAAAGAATCTCTGATCTTGAATATAGTTTTCTAGAAATAACCAAGGCAGACAAAAAAAAGAAAAAAGAAAAAAAGAATTTTAAAAAATGAAGAAAATCTAAGAGAGCTAGCAGACAACCATAAGTGCACAAACATTCAGATCATGAATGTTTCAGAAGGGAAGGATAAAGGAAAAGGCATGAAAAAATCTATTCAATGAAACAACAGTGGAAAACTTCCCAGGTTTAGGGAGAGACACAGACATTCAGGAGGCTCAAAGATTCCCAAACAGATTCAACCCAAAAGGATCCTTTGCATGACACATTATAGTCAAACTGACAAAGCCTGAAGACAAAGAGAATCTTAGAAGAAGCAAGAGAAAAGCATCAAGTCACCTATGGGGGAGCCCCTATCAGACTAACAGCAGAGTTCTCAAGAGAAACTCTACAAGCCAAAAGAAAATGGGATGACATATTCAAAATACTAAAATAAAAAAACTGCCAGCCAAGAATACTATACCCGGTAAGGGTATATCCTTCAGAAACAAGGGGAAAATTAGTGTATTTTCCAGACAAACAAAAAGTGTGGAAGTTCGCCACCACATGACCAGCTTACAAGAAATCCTTAAGAAAGTTCTGCATCTGGAATCCAAAAAACAGTAATCACTACCACAAATACACAAGAAAGAACAAAACCCACAGGTAGAACAAAAATGCAAATAAGCAAGAGAAAGAAACTAAATCTTACCACCACAAAAAACCATAATGACAATGTAATAAGACCGCTGCTTTATTCTGATTTTAGTAATTTCAGTCTTCTCTCTTTTTTTCCTGGTCAATCTAGATAGAGGTTTGCAAATTTTGTTCATCTTTTTAAAGAATCAATTTTGGTTTTGTTGATTTTCTCTATTGCTTTTTAATTCTCTATTTCATGTATTTCTGTTATAATCTTTGTTATTTTCTATTTATATTTGCTATTGACTTAGTTTGCTCTTCTTTTCCTATTTTCCTAAAGTAGAAGTTTGTATTACTGATTTGAGATTTTTCTTATTTTTGACACAGAAGTTTATATGTATAAATTTTCCTCTAAGCACTGCATGAGCCCTGCATCCTATAAATTTTGATATGTTGTACTTTGATTTTTATCTCAAAGTGCTCTCTAATATCCCTGTGGTTTTTCTCGTTACCCATTGTTTATTTAGGAGAGCATTGTTTAATTTCCATATTTGTGAATTTTCTACATTTCCTTCTGTTACTGTGGTCAGAGAACATATTTTCTGTGATCTTAGTCTTTTAAAATGTATTAAGACTTGTTTTGTGGCCAAAATTAAATTAAATTAATTTTTTTTTTTTTAAAAAGGGTAACAAGGTTGCCTCTAAGAAGGGGAGTAGAATCATGAACAAAAGGAATGGAGAGACTTACATTTCAGTATATACTATTTGCACCTTTCAAATTTTGTATCTTGTGCATAAACTACTTATTCAAAAATTTCAAACATAAAATTTTATTTTAATATGAAAACATGAACCCAGTTGACTTTTTTTTTTTTTTTTTTTTTTTTTTTTTTTTTTTTTTTTTTTTTTTTTTTTGTCTTTTTCGTGACCAGTAAGGGGATCACAACCCTTGGTGTGGTGTCGCCCACACCAGCGCACCGGCCAGTCCCATATAGGATCTGAACCTGTGGTGGGAGCGACGCTGTGCTCCCAGCGCCGCACTCTCCCGAGTGTGCCACCGGGCCGGCCCAACCCAGTTGACTTTTTAAAAGTTAAGTTTGGGGAACATGGTAAGCTGTCTTGCTGCTGCTGGGATGATGATGTCCTGAAATATCTTGGTGAAATTTCTACAGCCATTGTTTCAGGCCAAGTTAGAAGGAGAGCCACAGCCCCCACTGGCCCCTCACTGCTTTGTTTCTTGTGTTTACCGTGGTTCCGATGATGTGGTATGCAAGGGCCCCAGAAGAAAAGCTGAACCTTAGTCACTGGCAAAGTGTTGCCTTGAGAACCTATGTTTTCAATAAAAACTGGCTTCATGCTTCACTATGTTTTTTCCCCCTAAGACCATACAAATGTCAAAATTGCATTCACATTTCCAACTATAAAGTTAACATGACCAGCAAAAGAGGAAACTGGCTGCTTCCCATGACTTGCCTTTACTATAGATTTTTCAAGCATGAAGCTTTTAATAAGCCCTCCGCATGCAGTATTTCATTTCCTTCAGACCAGACGCTACCTCACGGCCTCCACACGCCTCCCCTTGGCTCACAGCAGCTGCCATGCCATGTGCAACCTGCCCAGCGTGGAGGCCAACCTCCCCACGTGGAACCACACATGTTTTTTAAGAAAAGAGATAAAGTAATTACATTTTTTAAAGTGCCATGTGAAGCTGCTTCTAACACAACAAAATTGCATGTTAATTAGTTATAGAGACTAGCTGGGTACCAGAGCAAAAGTCACCAATGCTACAGGGACTAAAAATATTAGAAAATGTTGCTGGAGAAGATATTGAAGCCTTGCAACCTGGCATTCCTGGAATTTCAAATTTTTTCTTTTGTCCTTCCTGCTTTCTTTTTTTTTTTTTTGGATCCCCTCAAACAACAATTTTTTCTTCCTGGAACAAATATGGAATTTAGAAATGGACTTCTCTAACCCTTTTTGGGCACCAGTTTTTTATTAAGTGATGGGTGGAGAAGGGTGACCATTTCCAGAGACAACTTGCCAAGACAGGTGGTAAATCAGCGTTTTTACAATCTACCATAAGAGCCTGAAAAGGCGAGAACTGAAATGATAGTGCCGAGAATTACAGCCCGTGCTGTAATTGCACACCGGGGACATCCACATGAGCAGGAGCTTTTGATTTATTCCTCTGGTCACATCTTTCCTTTGTCCGGGTGAGCAGGAACAGGGCTGTGGGCACCTGCATTCCATCCAGGACCTAATGGTGTCATATGGACCATCTGTGTAACGTGGGCAAAGGATATCACTTATACCCTGCACATATTGCTTCCTTCTGTTTTCAAGGAGAAGTACAGGATGAGAAGAAGGATTTGAAATCTATGGAGTGGGTTGGGAGGCGGAAAGAAGGCGCAGGATGACAGACCAACTACAGGCACCTTTAGGTGTGTTTTCGATCCTGGACAAAACATCGGGGTTGGCTCCCATTTGGGTGAGACCTAATTTGTTGTTTTTTTTTTAAATAAGCAACAAAGTGGAAAGTTCAGGACACAAAGAGACACAGCAGAGACTGAGCGATGATCCAAATGTTTTCCATTTTAATGGCTCAGCTTTCTGCTCACAAGATTCTTTCCTTGGTTACTGTTATTTTCCTTTTATTATTTTTTATTTTATTTTATTTTATTTATTTTTTTTCCCTTTTTGTCTTTTTTTTGTATCCGGCAACAGATCGCAACCCTCGGTGTTGCTCCCGCACCTCGCTCAGCCAGTGAGCCGCTGGTCTGTATGTGGGATCCGAACCCTCGGCGGGAGCGCCGCCACGCTCCCAAGCAGCGCACTGTAGCAGTGCGCCACCGGGCCGGCCCATTTCCTTTTATTTTTGATTGTCTAAGAAGATGTGGACTCACCATCTACTTCCGAAGAGAGGATTTAGCAACAACCTCATGTTTGCCTCAAAGCTAAGGCGAGCGAGGACAGGGGCTCTTGTCCCTCTTGGTTACTTGCCTTTTGGGGTGGGGTGTGGGAGAGTACAGAGGGGCAGACGTGATTGACAGTGCTGTAAAACATATTGACTTTTTTAATGTGGCTCTCCTGGGCAGGACCATCTCTTTCCTTCAGCAGCAACATTAAATAATAGCAAAGCCTCAGTTTGGACAGAGAAACTCTCCCAGGGAATTTGCAAGCATCATGTGTTCTGTTTATTGCAACAGTGTGAAATTCATCTTTCTGAGAAAGGTACACACCGATCTCAGTGTGCTTTTACTTCAGCAACAGAAGTTACAATTTACTAATCCCATTTGTTTCCCAAAAGAGGAAAAAAATCACTAATTTTACAGCAAGCACCCCATATTTCACGAAATATAATGTCATTCACTATAAGAACCAACATTATTTTACGAATTACCAAGAAGGAAAAAATGCTGTCAGTTAAATTTACATAACACCCTCCTCTCACTTTATTTTCTCGTTATTGAAAGAGCTATTTTACACTTATTTAGGCATAGATTTTTATGATATAGCAGTCTTGTGCATTCCTATAAAAGGAAAGCATAAGCAAGTTAAATTATTTAAGATATTCCTAAAACTTTTTCATATTCAGATACTGACCGTCCCCCAAACTTTTTGACTCAAAGCAGTAGATATTGTGATTTTTCCACATAATATTGTCCTCAACTATAAGTGTTGGTGATGTCACATTTTTTTAAAAAGTGCTCCAACCGTTCTCTCCAGGAATTTTGTCTAAACCACTGACACCCACCCTGCTACTTTAATGCGTGCACAGACAATGGCAACCACATCCTGACTGCCGCATGCCCAACAAGGATTGGGAGAGACCTCCCCAATCTAAAGATGTAAAACAAAGAGTGAAGTCTATGTCCTAGAACTGACACCTTGCCCTATAAATTGGGATTTGACAAAGGTCTCTTGTATTACTATTATTATGATCATTTTATTTTTTATTTATTTATTTTTTTGACCGGTAAGGGGATCTTAACCCTCGACTTGGTGTTGTCAGCACCACGCTCAGCCAGTGAGCAAACCGGCCATCCCTATATGGGATCCGAACCCGTGGCCTTGGTGTTATCAGCACCACACTCTACCGAGTGAGCCACAGGCCGGCCCTTATTATGATCATTTTAAATAGACATGTATCAATCCTTTACATTTATATGCCCCGATACCCCAATTCAACTAAAGGATTCATTTATTCATTCATCCATCCATCTATGTACCCAGTCATACAACACATTTATTGAAGGCTCACTATGCCTGAGGCATAATGATAGATAATTACAAAGTACAAAAATAGTTAATACAGGGTCCTTGCCTTTATGAAATTGCAACAAAATTGAGAAATAGACTTAAACCCAGTAGTTACAATATGGTGTCATCAGTAAAACAGAGATATGTTATAGGTACTTGTTACAAAGAAACAGTTACAATATGGTGTGATGGATGAAACAATGGAGAGAGGACACCTAGACCTGCCATTGAGTGAAACAAGCCTTTTACATTTCTTAGCCATGTTGCACTCCGAGAGCATTGTCTAGTTAGAGCCACCACGCTCCATCCCCGACTGGTGCTACCGTGCTGTTTACAAAGCACAGTCAGGCCCATCACTTTTGTAGACCTCTCAAGATTGGAGAAATGTAGCCTTAAATAGCAAACCAGTGGAAATCAAAGAGGAAGCTGAGAGCACGTGGGCAGAGCCAACAGGGCTAACCCAGGTGTGGGGCTGACCCCAAAAGAAGCTAAGCCCCAGTGCACATGATGCTAACCCAGGGTAGGGAGGGTGTTACCTCTGGGCTGACATTCAAAGGATAATGGTAGCTTGTTCATTGTGACGACTAGCCAGCTGGCAGCATTGCAGTGAGATCCAGTCAACAACTGCGAGAGAAAAACAAGTCCTTCCCTAGAGCCAGGGGAAGAATCCCAACCTAGTCATGGGGGTTTCAGAGAGATTCCATCCTGGGGAAACCAGAATGCACTTAAGGGGTCAGGGTAGAAGCCAGTCCTGGGAAGACCCAGGAGGACTTAGGGAGAAATGTTGTTTAGTGGATCCCTGAAGTCAACAGCTTACCCCAGGGACACGCACACAGGCTTCATGCTGCAAGACAGTGTTGAACCCTTTCCTCTGTGTGCCACCTCTTCCTCTAGGAAATAGGAGACTTCTGAGAGACTCAGTTCTGCTCAGGTTTGGCCCAGAGAACTCCTTGAACTAAACCTATGGGGAGAACACCTTTAGTCGTCATAGCTAGTGGGAAGTAGTACTCATATTTTTCAGGGGGAACTGAAATTCTTAGACGATGAATAACTGATAATAAATTAATCCAGCAAGTTAGTGGTAGGGTGGGGGGATTGGCTTGAAACCAAGCTTTCTGATTCCAGATTCCTTAAGAGACACGTTGCTATCTGATAGAAAAAGAGATTCCTTCTCTCTTGGACTCATCAGCCTCTGCTCAAAGAGAAAACAGAATTTTGCCCAAGCTTCTTTCTCCTGGTCAGAGGAATAGAGGAAGAAACATCAGTGGCCCCAATTGCAACTTCCTTACCAGAGAGAGAACTTTTCTTTTTCTTGCTTTGAGCCCAACTTTCATTGTGTCACAGTGTTTTTTGTTTTCTTCTGCTGCTTTTTTTTCTTTTTTCTTTCCTTTTTTTTTTTTTTAAACTAACCTTCTTCTGCTTCTAATGGGAGGTTCTATATACTGCACACTTCTATATACTGCAGCCTTCCTGGAGCTCCCTATTGTCAAACAGTAGGGCCACCTGGGCAGGGCTCTTGACCTCCCACTTACAGAGACTGGCTTGCCAGGGCCTGTGCCCCATAGAAGGAAGCCACACTCTCTCTTCCTTGCTCTTCATCTCACATGACCGCCTCCTGTCAGTTAACAGCCCAGGCTAGTAGGGACTAGGTAGTCTAAGCAGCTAAACAGCAGGCATTTATAACAACATACATAATTTTTTTTTTTAATTTCATGATTGTTTCCTTGTCACTGGTACAATTTTTGAATTGGCTTTCTAATAGAGTGGGGCAAGGGAGACCTTATTTAAGCCTCTTGGCCTTAGCCATGCTACAAAGCCTTTGTTGGATAAGTCCTGATTAGTAGGTATTTTCTAAGGTATTTGGCCATATTTCCTTCTGTGTTGAATACATTTAGCATAAAAGTTGGAGGATAGAAGAGGTAAGTAATAGAATGTGAGCCCTGGATCCCAAAGTCAACCTTTAACTCCTAGCAATAGCACCATCTATGATCAATAATAGGTACTCGATTGATGGTAGGTATTCAGAAAGAGTCTGATAGTGTAAAGAATCAACCTGATGAGAAATCAGGTCCCTGTTTATCATTACTGTGCTTCGTCATCTACAGAGCCCACTACTTTTTACATGTTCCAATCAATTAGTCCAAGGACCATTTCCACTTTGTCCTAGAAACTAAGAGTACTACTTAACATATGCTAATTCTGTTTCAACAGAAGCATTGACATTTCTTTTTTTTTTTTTTTCCTCTTTTTTGTCTTTTTTACTGACCGGCAACAGGATCGCAACCCTCGGTGTTGCGCCCACACCGCGCTCAGCCAGTGAGCAGGAACTGGTCTCCACATGGGATCCGAACCCTCGGCGGGAGCGCCGCCATACTCCCAAGCTGCACACTCTCCAGTGCGCCACCGGGCCAGCCCAGCATTGACATTTCTATACCAAGCCATAAACCATTAGGAATTATTTTCATTCACTAGGATCCAAGATAAACAGCCCACCTTCTGCCTTCTGATAGCAATTGTTTGTTTGGAAGAACATGTTCTAGTGTAAAGTGGCATGAAAATAAAATTACAATCAGAAAGTTTTGCACACGAAAGAGAGGCAGACATGGCAGAGTTAAAAGGAAGCAATGAGTCACACACTGCAGTTTGAAAAACAATTCCTAAAACACATTGCCAAATGCCAACTAAAGAGACATTTCAGCTACAGGATAACAGTTTCTTCTGATCAGAAATTCTGGCACGACATGAAATTATTTTCTATGATTAGTGCTTCCTACGTTAAAGAAGTTTCTTTTATATTCATGAGAGCATTTTTGAAAGGAAAAAGAAACAGAAGTATTTTGCTCTGTAGAAAGTGTTTGTAAGAGTACCAAAATGTTTCTTTAATTTAAAACAATACCTTGAGTTGAAGTTTTCCAATTAGAAAGATTTTCTCTAGAGATTTGAGGTGTCTTCACAATGTGAAGCTGTTTGGCCAAATTTATGTTTATAAAAAGTTGAGAAACGTTGCAGTCTACAAAGCAATTGCTTTTGTTATATGTCTAAGTGATAATAAGTGATTCAACTCAACTTTGTACTTTTGACCAGTTTGATGTATAAATTCAGGATTAATTAAGGGAAAAGAATCCTAGATTTGTGAAATTTCTTCTGAATATATAACTGGTTAAGTAACTGTGTGGCTTGGATAAGTCAATTAAATTTGCTAGGCCTTAGTTTACTCATTTGTGAAATTAAGGGATTGAACTAGAAGGCCCAGTTGGAGGTTGGTCTTTGTTTTATTTCTCTTTCCTTACATTCCTTTCCCCACTGATTTTACTTTGGAAAGAAAGTATGTATTTTATAATACTGCCAACCAAATGTAACTACTGCATTTCTCCCTTTTACTCAGACATTTATTTCCATTCCCCTTATTTTATTGACTCATATTTGCAGCAATAATAAACGTAGACAAAATGTTTCAAGTGTATGAAACAACTTCAGTCAGACCCTTATTCATCTCTAACACACCGTGTGACTTTCAGCAAGGAAACTGCTTCAGCATTATGTGAGGGCTGGTAAAATGACATTTGCACTACACTTCAGAGTGGAAAAAAGTAGCTATATATCATTGAAAATCCTGTTATTGTTATCAAATGAAGTGTCAACAAGAAAACAATACAACACTGAGTTCTCAGACTGTTTGTCTGGGTGTGCTGATCTGAATATATATTCTTTGAAATACCATTTACATGTTTACAATTACTTCTGAAATGCCTTCTAAACAATATGCAGTTCTAGTTTGCAAACTGTAATAGGCAGCCTGTAAGGTATCCCCCAATGATACGTCCCCCATTAAATAGGGTTGACCAGTTGTAACTAATAGCATATTGTGGAATCACTGGATAATAAAATACATGTGGCATCCACCTTGTGCTTTCTTGGATTATTCACTCATGAGAAAAGTGGCCACCATGTCATGAGGACACTCTAGCAGCTTCGTGTGAAGATATATGTTGTAAGGAACTGAGGCATCTTGCCATCAGCCAATACCGACTTGCCAGTGATTGAGTGAGCCATTGTGGAATCAGATCTTCCAACCCCAGTCAGTCCTTCAAATGACTGTTATCCCAGTCATCATATTTACAGAAACCTCATGAGAGACACTGATACGACTTGCCAGTGATTGAGTGAGCCATTGTGGAATCAGATCTTCCAACCCCAGTCAATCCTTCAAATGACTGTTATCCCAGTCATCATATTTACAGAAACCTCATGAGAGACACTGATTCAGAACCACCCAGGTTAAGCCACTCTGGATTCCTGAGCCACAGAAACTGTGTGAAATCAATGTCCATAATTGTTTTAAGCTGCTACTTTGGAGGGATAATTTGTTATGCAGCAATAGATAACTAACATGCAAACCAAAAAAAATGTAGTGGATATTAATTTTTTTGGCCAGATTCTCATGTGTGTGGAAAGGAAAATAATATTATTTATTTTTCTATAACTAAAATTAATCTCTTTTTAAAACTGTATTTTGTCTGATTACATGGAAAAATAAACTTAATATATTATGGGATAATTTAGTAACTCCAGATTTTAATTCAGTTAATTTAGGGTTTTTTCCTCACTCCCCCAATTGCCTAGGAGTGGCATCTATGATTGGGGAATAGTGGCTTACCTAGTGTCATGGCATCTCATCCCTGGCCTTTGCGTGTCTCACCCTGGTCTTTGCAATATGTCCTTGGTGACATACACTAAAATATTAGTGAAAAACATAGGTGACTATAGGTGTATTACCAAAGGTGGGATTTTCTATATTTTTTCTAGGTCAGTGCTTTTCGCCATTTTATCAGCTTTAATAGTTCATTAAAATCCAGGGGAATTGTACAAGGCACACAACAAACCAGTAAAGTCCCACTTAAAATTCTATGGATTCTTGTGGAGTTAGAAGGCCAATAGTAATTTAAATGTGTGGATTCCTGTGAAAGTCCTTTCCTTTGTTGTGTGTCATGGACTATCCACAAAGGTTTATTAATACTCTAAAAACAATTCTACAGAGGCAACAGTGAAAAAAGCTATTTTAACATTAGTAGATTCTTTAAAGGGAATGCTCATCTGGGAAGCTGTACCCTGGATGCTTCAAACTGCCTTCAATATTTTAAAAAAAAAAAATTTTTTTTAAACAAAATCTTTTTTTTTTATCTGCAACTTTAATCTTCCTGGAATAACTGTCATTATTCTCCCCTAGAGTCAGATAGAAATGAATGTGTTCGATAAATGACTAATAAAACACATCGGTGACACAAATGTGGGTTACTGGCACCCAGGACTGGAGTTGCCATCTAGTGAATCACATATTTAGATAGTTACGGTGCAAGACTCTAGAAAATAACATTAACTATGAAAGTTGATAAGTACAAACATGATAATGTGACATGTCCCTTCATGTGGTATACCTCAGAAATGAACCAAATCGACCTCGTTTGAAGGCTTTCCTTTTGTTTCTTAGCCTTTGTTTCAGTACTAGAATTTAAATGACTTTTATCATGCTCCATGTTCAGTTCTATCTCCAGGTTTAGGCCATTTCATCAAAGTAACAGCAGAAGACGCATCCCCGCTGCACAGCTCCCCTTCTGTTCTTATCATGGCAAAAGCAATTCACTTGTTAGCCTCTATAACTCTCATATAAGCTGAAGGATAAAAATAATATATTGGAAGGACAATAATGTAAGAAATCCTCTCCTATTGTAAGAGAGAAAATTTTATGGCCCATTTATTCTTTTGATTTTTCTTGTTATCTCTTAATTTCAGGGTCATCGTTACTTGTAAGAAAAAATCTGAGTCTTCAAACCATACTAATGTGCAGTCTATAGATGTGTATTTCTTTTTCTGCCTTATATACTTTTGTTTTTTAGTTGTTTGCCTATTTTATTATTTACCTGCTTTATTATTTTATTTACTATTTACCTCCTTTATTATATTTTTTATTTTGATACATTTTTTGGTGTATGAAAGCGAGTCATAAAGTAATATTATGACATATTACTAAAAGTGATGACAAACAGACAATATATGAAGTCCTGAAATGATGATTAAATCAAAGAGAGGAGAAAAAAGACCAGTGTTATAGGAACCACTATAACCAGGGCTTTCAAATGAGATGATTCCTACTGTAGTTTATATATAAAGTCAGTTTGAAAACAAATATAAATTCTGGTGTTTGAGGCAAGGTGAAAGGCATGGAGTATGAGGGGGACAGTGAGTGTAATTACTGCGGTAACAAGTGACACAGCATATTGAGGGAACCATCAATTATCTGGTCTCTTTGAATTTCCACTGCAGCATTCAGGACTCTTAGTGCAGAGACAGGATATTGTACTTAAAGTCAGGAGATTCTGCTCTGTGAACAGGGATATATTTTATGGTGGTGTTTCAGAATTAATTTTTACTGTGGT
>NW_007735962.1:55187-55689 GCF_000696425.1 Galeopterus variegatus
GTGTTGGTGCAGCCTCTGTTACAAACAGAAGAGAGAGTCCAGAGACAAACACACACATTTATCAATACCTGGTATATTACAGAGATACCATTTAATAAACATTGTTGGGACAATTAGTTACCCACTTGGGAAAAATAAAATTGTGTCCCTACCTTATACCATATACAAAACCATTTCCATAGATTAAAGGCTCATATGTGAAATGCTAAATTTTAAAGCATCTAGAGGAAAATATAGGAAAACATCTTTTTGACTTGGGTATAAAGAAAAAATTCTTAAACAAAGAAGCTGACTTAGTCCATTCAGCCTGCTAATAACAAAAGATCATAAACTGGGTGGGTTATATACGACATTTATTTCTCACAGTTCTGGAAGCTATGTCCACGATCAAGGCACCAGCAGATGAAGTGTCTGCTGAGGGCCCACTCTCTCACTCACAGAGGTGTCCTCTCTTGCCCAAAGGAGGGAGTGATCTCTCTGGGCCATTTTATTTTATTTTATT
>NW_007735962.1:56398-58364 GCF_000696425.1 Galeopterus variegatus
GGTGTCCTCTCTTGCCCAAAGGAGGGAGTGATCTCTCTGGGCCATTTTATTTTATTTTATTACTTTATTATTTTATTTACTTTATTATTTTATATTTTATTTTATTTTTGCAGCTGGCCAGGATGGGGATCCAGCTGTTGACCTTGGTGCTACAAGGCTATGCTCTAACCTACTGAGCTAACCATCTAGCCCTTCTCTGGGCCTCTTTCATAAGGCACTAGTCACATTCATGAGGGCCTCACAGCCATGACCTACTCACCTCTCAAAGGCCCTACTTCCTAATATTATCACCTTGGTGATATTTCAACACATATACAAGTATTCAGACCATAGCAGAAGCATTAGACCAAAGAAAAGGTTGGTAAGTTTGCCAATATTGAAATCAAGAACTTTCCATCCCTCCAACGTTACAATACAGAAAGTGAAAAGGCTAACCAAAAAAAAGTGAGAAAATTTTGGTAACCAATACAACCAATACATAAAAAGACATATACATTAAAAAAAAAAGAAAAGAAAAGAAAAACAACTAAATAGAAAAATGGGTAAACGACATGAGCAAGTATTTTGTAGAAGAGGAAACATGAATTGCCAATAAACATATGAAAATGTGCCCAGACTTACTAGGGTCCAGAAACATGCAAAGTCGGACTATAATGAAGTGCTATTTTCCATCTACTAAACTGGCAAAAAGTAAGAAGTCTGAACTACCAAGTGTAGGGAAGAATATGAATAATACATACTTTACATACTGCTGGAGAGAGTGTAAATTAGTAAGAACTCTGCAAAACAATTTGGCATTATCTTGTAAAGATATATGTTCACGTGACCTGCAATCCAGCCATTCCACTCCTAGGTATATTCCCCCAGAGAAACTCTAGCATGAATGCACCATTACCTAAGTAAAAAAGTGCTCATAGAAGTACTGTGTATAACAGCAGAAATGAAATAGCCCAAATGCCTGTCTACAGAAGAATGGGATTAGGTCACATTCACACCATGGAATATTGTGCAAGTATGATGGATGAATCTTAAAAACACAATGGTGAGTGAGAAAAAAAACCCATTCACAATAATTCATATATTATGAATCCATTTTTATAAACTGCAAAACACACAAAACTAAACAATATATCATTTAGAGAGCTATATATAGAGATATATGATAAAACTCTTTTGTACACGGCAAGGGAATGATAAACACAAATTTCAAGATAGGTTTTTCTCTGTGAGACAAAGGGCTGGGAGAGCACAGAAGGATACTACTAGATGGAACAAACCTGGAAAAAAGCTGACATTTAGTGAGACGAAAAGTTTAGAGGAGTTTGTTTTATTACTATGTTTTCATGTGTCAAATATTAAATAGTAGTCAAATTTAAAGGTCACATCTTACAGCAAGAAAAAAACCAATGGAATAAGAACATTCAAATACTTCTCATTATTTTTTTGAATTTTAAAAATGAAGAAAGATATTATTTGATGTTAAAAAGAAATGAGGTATCAAGCCATGAATAGATATGGAGGAAGCCTAAATGCATATCATCAGGTGAAAGAAGCCAACCTGGAAAAGCTACGTATTGTATGATACATTCTGGGAAAGAGAAAGCTGTAGAGACAGTAAAAAGATCAGTAGTTGCCAGGGGGTAGGGGTGGGGGTCGGTGTTGGAACCAACAGGCAGAGCACAGAGGGTTTTTACACATAAGCCACACTTTATGATATTATGATGGTGGATACATGCCATTATATAATTGTCAAAATCTACAGAACGTGCACCATCAAGAGAGAACCCTAATATAGACTATGAGTTTGGGGTGACAGTGACGTATCAGTGCAGGTTCATCGGTTGTAACAAATGTATCACTCTGGCACAGGGTGCTGACAGTGGGGGAGGTCGCACGTGATGGGGGGTGGTAGGGAGCATATGGGAGCTTTCTGTACTTTCCCCTCAATTTTTTTTTTTTTTTTTTT
>NW_007735962.1:59115-61338 GCF_000696425.1 Galeopterus variegatus
GGGAGCGCCGCCACGCTTCCCAAGTGGCGCACTATCCAGTGTGCCACCGGGCCGGCCCTTTCCCCTCAATTTTGCTGTGAACCTAAAACTGCTCTAAAAAATAAATTCTATTTAAAAAAGAAGAAGGATTTCTGAAGGAACAGAAGAGGGAAAATATCAAGTTGTCCTTTGATTTCTCACAGCAGAAGTTAGTATCAGAGACAGTGCAGCAATATCCACATAGTTTTTTGAGAAAGAAAAGTTTGGCCCAGCTCAGTTGTCATTCAAATTTGAACACAAAAGACATCCTCGAATATGAAAGTCTGGAAACGTAGCACCCATGAGCGTTTCTTAGGAAAAACCCAAAAACACAAAAAGACCCTTGATGACAAAATCCAGTCAACCGGAGATGAAAGACAGAATTCGGATACTGGGAAGTTATCGTAAAGAGTGTTGGATCCATTTTATTACAGAACTAAGAATAACAGCTGAAAGAACTATGGTCACAAAACATAAGACAATTGTTATGCACCCTAACAAAAAAAAAAGAAAGAAAAGAAGAAAAACCCCCAAAATCTATAGAAGGTAAAACAACAAAACAACAGTGAGCAAACCTTAGGCGTGAGAGGGAAGGACGGCAGCACTGCCACTCCCTCTGTTTTACAGCTGGGCACCGTCCAGTGACACCATCGTCAACTGGACACAGAACTAGCTACACATACACACTCTCCAACATAATGTTGTTTATGGTGCAATTTCTTATTTAAAAGACGTTTTCACAAATCGATACCTAGGGGAGTAAAGAAAGATTTTTTGTAAAAGTTAACAATTCCTTCTGTTTTACTTCATTTTCTTTTTCTTCTGTTAAAAAAAAATCACTTCTCATTTTTAAAACACTGTGTATAACATTATCCTATTTTTTTTTCCTTTTTTTTTGTCTTTTCTATTGACCGGCAACGGGATAGCAACCCTCGGTGTTGCGCCCACACCGCGCTCAGCCAGTGAGCGGGAACCGGTCTCCACATGGGATCCGAACCCTCGGAGGGAGCGCCGCCGCGCTCCCAAGCGGCGCACTTCTCCAGTGCGCCACTGGGCCGGCCCAACATTATCCTATTTTTATCAACTGTTTTTCCTCCCTCTTTGCACAAAACTTCTACAATTTTTCCATCCACGTAGATGTTCGCCCAGTAGGAGTGGTAATTCCTGATAGAAGTATTCGAGGTGATTTGTTGCTTTCTTTTTTATATTTTTCTGTGTTCTTTTAATTATTTATGATATGTTTTATTTTTTAACATAACAACAAAGTAATTACTTAATAATAATTTATTTTTGTTAAATGGAGGAATAAGACATTTGAAGGTTTTCCATTACAGTGAATTAATCTAGTGTTGTGGCAATGCATAAGACTGCAATATCCTTGAAAGGAAGAACTTTGTCAGAAATATGTTTATTTCACTCATGACTCCATGCACAGAGCAAATGCTGAATAAATATTTCTTAAATAACATTTCATAGTATTTTTATATTTTTCCTTTAGACTTAAGAATAGTCTGAAAGAAAACACCTACACGAAATTATTACTTAAGTACTCCTCTTAAGGAGATTCCTATTAAAATTCATTGGCTGCGTGCCCTCAAAGCAAAACTTCCCATTTGTCTGCAAGTTGACACTAAACCCTGAATAATTGTCTTTCAGATCTACCCTCAAACAATTCTTTCATTCATCTGTTCATTAATTCATTCAAAAAATATTTATGAGAAATAACTATGAGAAAATAACTTTTTGTGTGTGCTTACAGCAGAGAACAAAAAAATGTCCCTATCCTGAAAGAGCTTACATTTTAGTAGGAGAACACCTACAAGAAGTAAATAAACAAGTGTATAAATTCTCAGATGGTGATAATGCTCTGAAAAAATCACACTGGTTATAAGAGAAAAATAACAAAATAAGAGACATAGGGTGGTCTCAGAAGATCTCTTTGAAAAGGTGACGGTTGAGCAGAAGACACGATCAACTCAAAGGAATGAAGCATGTGAATATCTTGGGGAGGATCCTTTCAGACAAAAATTTCATCAAGTGCTGAGCACAGGGGTTGATCATGGGTGTTGGCTTGAGCAACAGAATGAATGAAGGTACCATTTAATGAGATGAAGACAGGCTTGGCAGGACGGGTGGGACAGAACTATATGGGAAATTAAGAGTTTGGTTTTAGATGTGTTTAGTTTGAGATGCCCACGAGGCAAC
>NW_007735962.1:61972-62981 GCF_000696425.1 Galeopterus variegatus
TATATGGGAAATTAAGAGTTTGGTTTTAGATGTGTTTAGTTTGAGATGCCCACGAGGCAACCAAACTGAAGGGTTGAGTAAACAATTGGATAGATAAGTCTGGAAGCCAAAGTACATGTTGACTAAATAGGTGGATACATGAGACTGCAGGTCAAAGCACATGTATAATTAAGTCTAAATACATATAAAGCTGAGTAATGTACACAGGTTAAAATAGTAGTGAATATTCCTCCCTATCAACACAAGGAGTCTTCAAAAAGTTCATGGAAAGATTCACATGACCTTTTCATTCCATTTTTCCATGAACTTTTTGAAGTACCCTCATGGTCCACTGCTTTTGAAATATAAAAAAATTTCAAAAACAGTTTTCTTTCTAAGCAATTTGCTCTTTCAATTTGTGTGCAGGAAGAAAAACGTCTGGTTCGAAGATATGGTGGGGTTGTCTTTCTACACGGTAATTTTAAACAGCAAAGCAGGGGCATGTCAACAAGGCTTTACTGCATGGAGGTGAGATCCTCTGTGAACCCTGTCCTTGCTGGTCTGGCTGTGCACAGCATCCTGTTGTACCCCGTGCTTTTCAAGCATCAAGGCCCTGCAGGTTGAAGAGTCACCGTGTCCTTGGAGTCAGTGCTTTGACAAGCAGGTTTGCTCCTGAAGCAGGTTTTCTACGGAGCCAGCATAACAAAGAGGAAATTCTGCCAACGAGTGAACGACAGTGGGCTGTGCCAAGGCTCAGCAGCAATTACACCTAAAGACCAGAACGTTCCATTTGCTCTTCCTCTTTGCTTCATGTTCCTCAAATACCGTGTTTCATTTTGATATTAGTCCCAAGCAGTGCTCCCCCAGCCTCAGAAAGTTCTTCCTCCTTCTTCTGTCCTCCCACCCTGGCTAACGCTGGGGTTGGGGATCAATGGATTTTATTTAAACTAAACACTGTGATCCCTGACCCAAATCTTCCCCTAGCAGCAGCCAAAACTTGAGACCTTGTAGGCACCCAAACAATGTGACA
>NW_007735962.1:63932-69346 GCF_000696425.1 Galeopterus variegatus
TATCGTCCCTGAAGATTGGATACTTGCCAACAGCCATGCTTCACAGGGACTCACTCACCGACAAGTTTATCAGCTGTTTTAATCCCAACAGAAGGCAGCTCCTTCTTAAACGAAAATCTAAAATCAGCTGCCAGGAAATGTAATTTTCTCTATCTTATTACATCAGACTTGAATTAATTTTCTATTATGTGAAACTCCTACATTTCAGTGGGAGGGAGATTTGCATGAAGGTTGGGTTAGTGCTTCTTAGCCCTGCATCTACAGTTTAAAACTGCTGAGTTCTATTATGTGCCTTTTGACATAGATGCCACCTGTCTACTGAGAACCTGATTCTCAATCTTGGCTACTCATTAGAATTACTTGAGGTGCTTTCAAAAATTTGAATGGCCAGGCTCACCCTACACCAATTCATTGGGAGTGAGACCCAGGTATTAACATGTTTTAAAGCTCCCTACATAATTCTTATGTGTAGTCAAGAATAAGATCCACTATATCAGATCTTAAAAAATTATTCAAACAGAGGAAAAAAGGGAATTAAAGAGGAGTTTGAAGTCAGATGATCTCTAGAAATAAGGAAGAGTTTGTGGAAGCAGGAAAGGTGAAATAGCAAACATCCCTTGACGGGAGATTTGCAGAAAAGTCATAACTATCTGCACATAAAACCAGGGCTGAGTAGCAACATTGTCCAGCACGTACACCAAGATATTTCAACTTACTCTACTAGGGAATACTGCTGCGGTTTGAAGGTCTTTTCCCCTCCAAAATTCATGTTGAAACTTAATCCCCAATGCAACAGTATTAAAAGGTGTGTCCCTATAGGAGGTGACTGAGTCCTGAGGGCTCTGCCTCAGAAGGAGTTTGCCCCCATTTCATCCCCTTCTGTCCCTTCTGCCATGTAAAGACACAGCATTCTTTCCCTCCAGAGGATGCAGCAACAGGGTATCATCTTAGAAACAGAGAGACCAGGCCCTTACCAGCAAGCACCTTGATCTTGGATGTCCCAGCCTCCAGAACTATGAGATATAAATATCTATTGCTTATAAATTACCTACTCTGTTGCTTTGTTATAATAGTATATATTGATGAAGACAGGATCTTTCCTATAAAAATATTGCCTAATATAATAAAACTTTTTGGGGTGGGGGGAGAATGGGAGATAGAACTTGCTTGCCCAAGTGTCCTGAACTAGAATTTGTCAATACTGGGCTAATTCTACTTTCTCTCTTTTTCATCGTATTTCTCTTTTTCTGCCACCTAATTACTAAAATCTGCTTGATCCTCTCCAGCCTTCTTACATTCCAGTCATTTATCTTAATGTATGAACAATTAACACAATAAACACAATTATTTTATTAATTCACCATAATTTATTGAACATATATTGATGGACATTGTGCTAAACATTCTCTTCTCTCCTTTTTTTTTCATTGAATTTTTTATTGAGAAAATTTACATAATATAAAATTCAATAACATTTTATAGTGTACAATTTAGTGCTTTTTTGTGTACTCCCAATGTTGGACATTACCAATATCTAATTACAGAATTGTTTTATCATCTCAAAAAGAATCCCCATTTGCATTACCCATTCACTTTGTATTTCCCCAGCCCCAGACACTGGCCACCAGTAATTCACATTCTACCTCTATAGATTTGCATATTCTAGACATTTCATACAAATAGAATCATATAGTATATGAGGTCATTTCTTGGTTACATGGTGAAATTTACCAGCTAACACATTTTGGGTACTTTTCCCCCTAAAGCTCATGTTGAAATCTGATCCCAGATGTGGCAGAGGTAGAAGGTACTGCATAGTGGGAGATGTATGGGTCATTTCTTGGTTACATGGTGAAATTTACCAGCTAACACAGTTTGGGTACTTTTCCCCCTAAAGCTCATGTTGAAATCTGATCCCAGATGTGGCAGAGGTAGAAGGTACTGCATAGTGGGAGATGTATGGGTCAAGGGAGTGGATTCCTCATGAATAGCTTAAACATTCTCTGGAAGGAGGAGTAAGTGAGTTCTTACTCCATTAGTTCCCAAGAGCTGGATGTTAAAAAGATCCTGGCAACCCTCTCCCCCCACTTCCTCTCTCACTATGCAATCTCTATAGACACCGGCTCCCTGCCACTTTCTGCCGTGAGTGGAAGCAGCCTGAGGCCCATGCCAGATGCAGCTGTCCCAGAATCGTGAGCCAAATAAACCCTTCTTCATAAATTACCAAGTCTCAGGCATTCTATTATGGCAACACAAAAATGAACTTAAACACCAGCATGTTTAAAATTCAGCATAAGGTTAGGATGTCAGAGGGTCCAGTGTATTTGGGAGTTTATAGTTTCAGCTCTGCTCATCTGGAGCTCATCTGGTGACAGCCTGAAAGATACTCAAGAGGCACAATACTCCTGCACACTCCTTGAACATAGAAAACAAGATTGCATCCAATATCACTGAGGAAATGTTTCAATCCCAAAGCAGCCATTGTCTGCAGGACTTCTTTAGAGATTATGGCCAAGAAGTTGGCTACAATCATGTGACCAACAATCAAATCTGTGAACCTTACTGTGTATCTGTTAAAAAACAAACAAACAAACAAGCCCAAAAAAACCTGACTAAAATGGTAAAAAAGAAAAAAATTTGCAAAAATTCAACTATCGTCTGAGAGAAGGTCATTCCTATTGCTAAATCACTAAATCACTAGAATCCATGTGTCATTTTTTATTTGCTGATATGCCCATTCAGAGTAAGAGGATTCTGCATGGACATATGAGGTCTGTTTTATCATAGTAACTGAAGTTCACTACTGTCCGCTTACTATTATTTGCAACCTATAAATTTCTGATTACATTTTATTTTCCTTTCTCTGTTTTGCTATTAAAAATATATATATCTACATACTTTAAAGACGTTATATTAGTATTAGTGTTTTACAATAACTTTTACAACACTTCTATGTAGTAAGTTTTTTATTATTCCCATTTTACAGGTGATAAGATTTTTTTTAATTTTACTTTATCAATATGCAAAGTAGTTGATTTTTGTGTCCCTTTACCAATTCCTCCTTTCCCCCCTTCCTCTCATCCCATCAACATCATATCTGTTCACTTGTCTTAACAAGTTCAAAGAATTGTTGTGATTGCTGTGTCTTCTTCCACCCTACCCCCCACCATTTATTTGTTTGTATGTTTATTTATTTATTTTTAGCCCCCACAAATAAGTGAGAACATGAGGTATTTTTCTTTCTATGCCTGGCTACCATTCTCTTTTCTGTTTTAGAACCATCTCCCCACACTTCATCGTTTAGTAATAAACCTAAATATTTTCTCTTAAAGTACTTGCTTGTTAAATATCACCTCTTTATTCTATTAGGAAACAATGTGAGTTTAGAAAGCACATGATGTCTAGAACAAGTTAATATCGTCTTTCCCATGTAAGCACTGTAAGAGTCTGAAATATATTTATTTTCTAGATGTATTCCTTAGTGGAGAGAAAAACATCAAATATTGAAGTGGCAGGTATGTCAAATGTAAATCTTTCTTTATGAATTAATGCCATGGGTAATTTATCCTCAAAAACTGGCAGGAAATACTATCTTGCTATTTACCCCAAATTCTCTGCTCGTTATAGATGTGTGAGATGGACACTACAATTATTCTTGTCTTTATCAGACTTGATTACAGACTGATGTTTTTCTTCTGTGAGAGTACCCCAAAGGCATTTTTAAATGTTTGTGTTGGGTATCATTGCTTATGTCCCTGAGAGAACCAAGCTCTGTTTATAAGAATGCCTGCTGTGAAACCCTTTGTAAAACTTCTCTGTTGTTATAACACACACATTACATTAGAATGAACTGATTCTGCAGTGTAACCATGCTTTAGAAAACCCTTGCTGTCATATACCCATGCTATACGCAGGGCATTCACATTACAATTTACACTTGTTTGAGTTACAGATGGTGATGAACCAGATTCCCCCTTGAGGACCAAGGCATTCATTCCCCCAGCTAAGCAGGAATGCTGGCTGCTGACAGCTCAGCTGAGTCCTCCTCCAGGAATTGCCCTCATCGAAGGGAGTCAGGGAGTCTTCTCATCTACAGAGGCAGCCCATATCCAGTGATTGACCCAGGCAGAGCCACAAAGGCAGCCCCCTCACCTCAATTCAGGATAAATGAAAAGAGCCATCCCATCACCAGGGCTTCCCATGGTTGCAGCTGAGGCCACTTTTGCAACTACATTGCTTTTCAGCTTCTGTTCAATCCTAATTCCATCACTGTTTATGGGTGTTGTTCTTAAGAGGACTCTCAAGTAAATCTCCTGCTGGCAAACCTTCATCTCAGAGTCTGTTTCCCCAGAAACTAACCTAAGATGGTTGATATCATAAGTGGACCTAGAAAAGAACTTCTAAAATGAGTTTTTGAAGATTGTATTAGTCCATTTCTATTGCCTATAACAAAATATCTGAAACTGGGTGAGTTATTAAAAAAAAATTATTGCTTACAGTTTCAGAGGCTGGGAAGTCCAAAGTCCAGGGAACACAGCTGGTGAAGGCCTTGGTGGTGGTGACAGTGACCCAGAGGTCTCACATAGCAGAAAATGATGGAGCAGAGAGAGAGAACTTCTCATTTGCTCTTCTTTTAAAGCCCTCAGAGCCACACCCCTGACCACCATTATTAATCCATTCACTACGTCATGCTCCTACAATCCAATCACCTCTTCAAGGACCCACCATTCAATTACTGTAATAGGATTTCCCACCCTCTTAAAAGTCACAGTGGGAATTAAGCTTCAATGAGATCAGGGGCATCGAATCTATAACAAAAATGGATCGCCTGATGAGCTGGTTCATAATAAGGACCATACCACTAGTTGCAGGTGTGTAACTGATAGCTCTTGGCATGCTGAAGCCACGCAATTGTTTCAGCTTTATTCCATCGTAACAGCTCGCTTCTTCAATAGGGAAGTGTCTTTTTTGTATACTAGCAGGACTGAGCCATTCATTCATGTATACATACATAAATATGCTGTAAGTATAATAAACACATATTAACATAATCATGAGGGTGACATCCTATCACCTTTGCCATATTCTATTGGTTAGAAGCAAGTCATAGATCCTGGCCATACTCAAGGAGAGGGGATTTTACAGGGCATAACAGGAGATATGGATCATGGAGACAGCTTCAAATTGTATCTATAACTGTGTTTTCTTTTTTAATGTTTAGTGTCTTTCTAAGTAAGGAAAAATTAAAATTTTAAATTATTAGCAGGAATTTTACAATTTGTCATGATATTGTGCATGCCAATTTTTTTTTTTAAGGAACTGAACATGTTTTCTTTATTTTTTTCTATATTTTGTATATCCATTATATAGAATCTTTGCTGTATTAAAAATTTTCTTTTTTTTTTAATTTTTAT
>NW_007735962.1:70513-70776 GCF_000696425.1 Galeopterus variegatus
ATATACAATGTAGTTGATTATTATGTCCCATCACCAAAACCTCCCTCCCTCCTCCCTCTCCGCCCTCCCACCCAAGCATGTCCTTTCCATTTGCTTGTTGTAAGAACTTCAAAAAAACTTGTAGTTGTTATATCTTCCTCTCCCCCCGCCCCCGGTTTTTTTATTTTGTTTTTTGTTTTTGTTTTTGTTTTTTCTTTTTTTATGTGTGTGTGTGTGTATGTATGTGTGTGAATTTATTTATTTATTTTTAGCTCCCACAAATA
>NW_007735963.1:0-4501 GCF_000696425.1 Galeopterus variegatus
GAAAGGGAAAAATAGTGACTTTACAGTGGATAAACCATGCAGACACCACATTCACTAAGCGATCAAAGTGGATGTCTCTGGTAATGTCTCACTGTTGAGGACACCATGAGAGGGGCACTGCATGTCTATGGTATTTGTCCCCAAACCCATGATCTCAGTCTAATTATGAGAAAATAAATACAAATCCCAAATTGTGGGACACTCTACAGAATACCTGGCCTGCACTCCTCAAAAGTCAGGATAGTAAGGAAAAACTGAGAAACCGTTACAGATTAGAGAAAACCAGGAGACATGAGGACTAAATATAAAGTGTTGTGCTAGATGGGATCCTGGGACAGAAAAAGGACGTTAGTGGAAAAATTGGTGAAATCCAAATAAAGTCTGTAGTTTAGCTAATAATGATGTGCTAGTATTAATTTCTTAGTGTTGTGTTTTGTTTTGTTTTATTATAGTAAAAAAATCCCAATTTCTTAGTTTAGTTTTGATAAAAGTAAGATAGTTGTGTGAGATATTAATAGCCAGAGGAACTGCATGAAGAGTTTATGAGGACTCAACAAACTGTCTTTGCAAATCTTCTGTAAGTTTAAAATTAATTCAAAATAAAAAGTTAAGACAATTAACCACTTAAAGAATAGAAATAAAGGGTTTTACTCCCAATGCTTTGTAAAAGCAGCAGGAGGGAGAAAGGAAAATTTGATCAGCCTAACAGAAGACGTAGGAAAAAAAGAAAAAATTACAGTAAATAGAAAACCTGAAATAACAAATGAAAAGAATAAAACCTTTCCACATTAAATTGTAAATGTTAATAATTAATTAATATTAGCTAATTAATTACATTGCGTTGACATTAATGATCATTAGTGAATGTAACTAATGTAATTAAATTCCTACATTAAAAACTGAAAGCTCAAATTGTGAAAAAAAACTTAAAAATTCAATTATATGCTATTTACAAAAGTCACACAAAATCAAAATGATAAAAATGTTCAAAATAAACTGAGAGCTGTATATCAGAAAAAAGACTTCATGTGAAAAACATTAGAAGGGACAAAGGTATATTTGTGCAGTTTTATTTATATATAATTATCTATATATGTACTATTTAGTAACATATATAAACAGATTATTATATAGTATATATTGTTAAATGTTATAGTTATATATTTATATAAATATGTATAATTATCATGAACCTTTATGTACCTAACCCATACTTAGAGCCTGTAGTTAGAAAAACTGATAAATTCACAAAACCATACTTAGGGAGATTTTAATATACCCATCTCAAAAACTGAAAAATCAAGTAACCTAAGTAAGAAAACAATTAACAAGATTCTTCTAAAAGATATAGAGAGATTTATGCCCAACAGAAAGTAGGCATGGTTTTCAAATACCCATGGACATTAACAAAAACTGACTGTGTGTTAGTTTTGTGGCTATAAAAGAAAATGTCAACCAATTCTAAAAAGTAGATGTAGCACAGGGCATGTTCATGGTTGAGAATGCACCAAAATAAGACAGGAGCAAATAATGAATAGCCAAAGATAAAAATAAACCCAAAACCAAATGCACTATCCTCTTGAAAATAAAAAACACTTTTAATAAGTGCTTAATATAACTCTTAGGTTAAAATGGAAATATAAACTGAAAGTATAAACTATTTAGCAATGAACATGAACACACTATATGCCAAAATCTGTGGGTACAACAAAGTGCCACTTGGAGGAAAATTTAGATTTTCTACTATGCTGTCCAGTAAAACTTTCTGCAGTGATGAAAATGTTCTGTAATTATGCTGTCTGATATGGTAGCCACTTAACCACATGTAGATATTGAGTACTTTAAATGTGACTAGTGCAACTGAACTGAATTTTAAACTTTATTCAATTTTAATTAACATAAGTTTAAATTTAGCCACATGTAGGTACTGTATTGGACCCCACAGTTCTACAGTCTAATAAAGCATTACCAGAAAAAAGAGATAGAAAAAATTAATTAAATATTAATTCCTACTTTGAAAGCAAGATGAACTCAATGCCAGTAATAAATATTTTTATATATATATTTAAATTAATACATTTCAAAATATAGGTGTAATGGGCTTCTAAAAATATACATGAACAAAATTCACTTAAGGTGGAAAACCTAAGTTTGCCAGTAATCATTAAGGGGCTGTAAATGTAGTCTAAGACCCACCTCTATAAATGTCTTCAGGACCAGATTTTATAGACACATTTTATCTAAACTTCAAGAAACAGATAATTTCTATGTTTTATAAAATATGTAAGACCATAGACTAATGTTAAAGCTTTCTATTTCATTCTTTAAGGCTGGCATAACCCTGATACCCAAAGTAGACAAGATAATACAATAAAATAAAATTGTATCTAGTTTTACTTATGAACATAGATGCAAAAATCTAAAAATAAATGAATTGATTTCATTCCACACTTTGGATAGGTTTATTTCAGCAATGCAATAATGGCTCTGCATCAGGAGATCTGTTACTGTAATGTGCTTAACACATTAATGTATAAAAAATAATATGATCACGTGCATACTAAAAAGCATTTAGTAAATTTCAACACCCATTTCTGATTTACAATTTTTAGCCTCCAAATAAAGAGAAACTTTTTTCAACTTGATAAAAGATATTGAAACCTTCGGTAATATTCAGTTGTAAAAACTTTTCAAATATTCAGTCATAAAAACATTTGAAATATTCCCACTAAAGTAAGGAACAAGGCAAGAGTGCCCACTGTCACTTCTGCTGTTCACCTTTATTTTAGATGTTCTAATCAATTCTTTAAGGTCAATGAGTAAAAGGCATAAGTTCTAGAGACAGAGACTAAAATGTATTTGAACTAAATAGAGAATACTATAAAGTACTCAAAGTAAGTTTCTCATACAGAAATCAATAATAGCACTTCTATATGTCAGCTATAATCAGAAAATGTAGTGGGTGAGAAAAGGTATCTCCTTCTCAGTGACCTTCAAATGTTGGAAACTCTAGGAGTAAATATATGAGTACACATGCAAAATCTATATGAAAGTAACTGTAAGTTTGAAGAACATTAAAAAAAGACCCAAATTCTATGAGAATCATTCCTCCTAAATAGGGAGATTTAATACAGCAACAATATTCCCTAATTAAAATAAATACAGCCATAATCAAAACTTCAACAAGGTTCCTTGACAATCTGATGCTAAAATTCTATTGGAAGAGAAATTGTGGGAAAACATCTGAACCAAATTGAAAAATAACAAGGAGAGAACCATATGTTCTCTCAAATATTAAAACATACTACAAAGAGCTAGTAACTAAACAGTGTGGTACCAACCAAGAATAGGCAAATAGATCAGTGGGTAAGAATGTAGTCCAGAAACACATACACACACACACACACACACACACACACACACACACACGTGGCATTTGAAAACACTGAAATTTAGCATGTTCATTAATGCTGTTATGACAATTAGCTCTGCATTTGAAAAAGATGAAATCAGATACATACCTCATGTTAATCGCCAATAAATTCCAGACAGCATAAAAAGCTACATGCTAAAACTAAAACCATAAAAGCATTAGAATATACTATCAAAACATATTTTATCATAACCAGAGATGGCATAGAAAGCAAGACAAAATTCACCAAAGCCATAAAAGAAATGGTAGACTTCTTACTAAAATATTAGAGAACTTAAGATCAAAATTATAAAGTTTGAGTGACACATTGGGAAAAAATAGTTGACTAGTATCCAGAATACATAAACTCCTACAGAACAAGAAAAAAAACCACAATTCAGAAGGTGGGCAGAGGTAATAAATGGGCATGTGTAATTATTAGAATATGCAATGAATAGAAATGCAAATTGCCACTGAAAAGATGCTTACCTTCACCACTAATTAGAAAAGTGCCAATTAAAAGAAAATTAAGGATTTTTTTCAAAATATTGGCAAAAGTTTTAAAAAGATGAAGATTAACCAGTCTTATTAAGGGTATAGGGAAATGAATACTCATACATACTTTTGGTGTGAATGGAAATATTTGTATCTTGTGGGGAGAACAATTTGGCAGTATGTAAGTTGAAAAACAAGCAAATATTTACTTTCTGATCTTGTAGTTTTGACTCTCTGGTATATCCTCATTTGTGCAAGGATGTATTATATAAAGGTGTTCATCACAGCATTGTAATAACATCAAAACCCAGCATCAGGAGAATGGCTCAGTCACTTATTATCACTGGAAATAAGGAAGACTTGATCAAAATGACAGATGAGCACATCCACCCCAGATCCTAACAAATGATAGAAAACATATTTTTTTTTTTCCTTTTTATCTTTTTTTTTTACTGACCGGTAACGGGATCGCAACCCTCGGTGTCACGCCCGTACCGAGGACCGGCAACGGGATCGCAACCCTCGGCGCCACGCCCGTACCGAGGACCGGCAACGGGATCGCACCACTCGGCGCTGGGCCCGCACCGCGGCAAA
>NW_007735963.1:4775-20954 GCF_000696425.1 Galeopterus variegatus
TCACTGGAAATAAGGAAGACTTGATCAAGATGACAGATGAGCACATCCACCCCAGATCCTAACAAATGATAGAAAACGTTTTTTTTTTTCCTTTTTATCTTTTTTTTTTTAACTGACCGGTAACGGGATCGCAACCCTCGGTGTCACGCCCGTACCGAGGACCGGCAACGGGATCGCAACCCTCGGCGCTGCGCCCGCACCGCGCTCAGCCAGTGAGCGGGAACCGGTCTCCACATGGGATCCGAACCCTTGGCGGGAGCGCCGCCGCACTCCCAAGCGGCGCACTCTCCAGTGCGCCACCAGGCCGGCCCTAGAAAATGTATTTTTAGGAGAATAAATCTATAACAGCCTGGAAAATGAAAAAGAATGTTCCCAGTGAACCAGAACTTTTTAGGAATTGTTGAGCTATATTGTTAAGTGAAAAAAAAAATCATTTAAAAAATATGTAATATCCCATTTATGAAAAGAAGCTATGTATGTGTGTATTATACTTGTATGTTTGACATAGAGACCAGGCTGTTGACAGTGGTTGCTTCTAAGGAAGGCATTCAATTAGGATATGAGAGATGATAAAGGAAAACTCACTTTTTTAATGAAAGAAGGGAGGAAGAAAATGAAACCGTGAGCAGAGAAAAGTGCAGAAGCTTCATGTGCTTTGAGCTCTCACCTTCTTTCTTGCACTCACCTGTTCTTTCCTGCAGCCCTCGGGGAACCAGGCTGAAAGGGGAGGGAAGCCCATGGTGGAGACACAGGTTGCATCTCTGACAAGCTGCCTTTCTCTCCTTACAAGCCTTTCGAACTCCCTCACACGCTTCCTTGGCTTCAACTCTGGTCAGCTCCCAAATCTGTTTTCTCAGTGGATCTGTCTGTGGCCTGGCATTTCCAACTGTCTTCTGACGAATTCCATCAGTTCAAGCATCCCTATTCTTTGGCACTTTTAGAGGGTTGTGTTGGACTTCGAGTGTTTCCTAGGGCTTAGGAATTTAGATCTTTCTCTGTTTTCTGGATATGTATTTAACCAAAGTAAATTGTGGGGGGGAGTCTCCAGTTTGGTTCTCTCAGCAGTAAACAATTTTCCAGCTGGACAGGTGATTAGGAAATTGGGTCATAAGAATCCTACCTCTTTTTAATAGGACAAGAGAGAAATTTGCAGGAAAACCACAGTAGAATAGCACTGGTAGGCAAAACTTTTAAAAGTAGCAAGGCCTTCATACCCATTCACTGCTTCAGGTACTAAGAACATGAAATTAATAGTTCCTGTCCTTGAGGTGCTTATAGTCGACCATCCAGTCCAGCTGTAGAGTCAGTCATTGTTATCTGTCACCCTTATTTATTTTATTTGCTCATGTGTGACATTTTCTCTATACCCAGATATTAATTACGTGGTGCTTCTGCTCTATTCCTTCTCTTTTAGGCAAAGATAGACCTCTTAGTAGTTGGAGATGTTGCTGTTCGCTACCTGGCTGATGCTGTACCGAAATTCTTTTCTGATGCAGCAGAAGTCACCATCACCATTAGTGACATAAAGAAGGCACTGGTCCTTCTGGATGAGTGCACATTCCACATGGTGTTCCTGAAGGTAACTTCTTCACTGACTGCCGAGGAGCTGGACGCTGTCAAGTTAATTAGGTAAACTTCGAAAACCCTCACTCTATATCTTGAGAACAGATATAGAACCTAAATCTACTTGTATGAAAATCCTTAAAAGATGAAATATTTCTATTTTGATTTTTTAAATGAGGGCTATCTTTTCATGGGCGGAATCTATATATATTTTGTTGTTTTGATTGCCAGTTTGACATACTGTTATAAGAATTATCATTTTAACTTGAAAAGTAATAGGTATGAGTAAGAATGTAAGAATTAATTGATCATAGAAGTTTATTTAGTATATAATGCTTACATTATTCCCATAGGGAGACCTTTTTAATAAGTGTATCAATAAAATGGCACATCTTTTCAGAGTTCATTAATCGTATGGCAGACACTAAAGCAAGTGAGCACTCTTAGCCCTATGACGTGTTAGCTGTGGACTGCAGGTGTCTGCTCCATGAGGTTCTCTGGATCCATTGAATCCAGACAATGGCAGACACTAAAGCAAGTGAGCACTCTTAGCCCTATGACATGTTAGCTGTGGACTGCAGGTGTCTGCTCCATGAGGTTCTCTGGATCCATTGAATCCAGACACTACCGTCACCTCAGTATTCTTGTTTCGTCTTGTAGCTGCATGCAAGTTCTGCTGTTTTTTAACCCACTACGGCTCTAGAGAACTGGAGTCCAGTGGAGGGAGAGTTAGGTTTTTCCCTGCCTGACAAAATAGGATTTCAAACTGCTTAGGATATGTTTAACAGAGTTAGGTCAGAACAAACTGGTTCTCCTTCTACAAAAAGACTTGATAGAGAAAGTGGAATTGTAGATGATATTGGAATGTGTGAGAGCTTGTCAAAATTGTCGAAAGGACAGGCCATTCTAGGCTAAAAGAGAAAGTTCAGAGACGATATTGTGATCCCTGAATAAACAGGAGCAAGCAAATTACCTTAGGGGAGGAGAAAGGCTGGAATGAGAAGAAGCCCAAGCCACTGGGTTACCTGGTGCCAGGGAGAGACAGACACTCCTCCTGGGGTTTCTTAGAACAGTTGGTCTCCTGCATTTCTTTTGCTTTCTGCTAGGAATATGCATTCTAGACAAATCAGGCAAACTACCTCAAAGTGACTTCACATCCAAAACATGTTATGTACTGTCCTCCTGAGAACATGCCTGTTTTATTACATACCTTTAAAGAAATCTCCTACAGAGAGTTCCTCTGTTTGGGGACTCATCATACTATCTCATTTATATGGTATTTTTTTATTTTTACAACGGCTACATGAGCAGGGTAGAGCAGAGTCTCATCATCCCTCGACAGATGGAGACTGGAGTGGCTGGCTGAGACCACGTGGCTTTCTGAGACCACATGGCTTGCTGTCACAAAACTCAGACTAGAGCTCTTTCCTCTGCCCTTTAAGTCCTTTCTAAAAGCATGTCCTTATTTAACTTTTGTATTGAAGCCACCTCTGTTGCACCTCTGAGGTTCAGTAAACACCAAACTTAGTGTAAACCACACGTAGATGCTGTTTTGGAAGAGCGCGGGACACGTCAGCATGGCTCGTCTCTCCATTCTGAGAGCAGGATCCTAGCTGTGCCTCCCTGGATGGAGGGGAGCTTTGCATTTGCTCACTACTGGAGGTACAATTGGAATGGGATGAGATAAAGTTCTGTTTAAGACCACCTTTATGCTTAGTCACAGTTTTTAAAACATGGGAAGTTAAAGGAGAGAGCCTGCCATGTGACACTCACCTGTGCAGATACTCCCCTCTGCTGCTTCTGTCACCCTGAGTGGTGTGGCTTAAGTCTTCTCAGCAGGGAGTAGGAGGCAGGTGAAGGTGCTCGTGTACAGATATGCATACATATGTTAGTTCTAGGATTTTGCTGTACAAGCATTGGTTTGGAAAGCAAAAAAGGATAATTTTGGGAATACTCCTGGATTTGTTTTCCTTGTGTCTTGGGGCGCTGTTACCAATGCCCAGCATAGGTCTTGCCTGACAGCAGGTGCTACCTTCCTCGCTGGCAGCCTGAGCGGATGACTGTGTGGAAGAGCGTGAGGATGCCGTTCTGGGTAGGCAATGAGTGCTAGCTTTTGTGTTCCTCTCTGCAAAAGGGGTGAAGTTTTCTTTGTGGAAGCTTTGCTTCTATGATGATGGCCTCAGAGGTAGGAATGTGTCTGAAATTCCCTTTCCTGCCCTCAGAACTGCTAAGAGTTTATGATTTATGAACTATTTAAATCCTTATGCAGATGTCTATAGTTTTACTTAGGATAATGAGTTCTATGCACATACTGTCCCATTTGTAAGGTTTTCAAACCTTCATCTTTACTAAAGTGCTGTATCTTTTGAGTTTTGGCGACATTTAATGACTAAACCAAAATGAAGAGCCTGGTTTAGCTTTTCTTCTGCTATATTTTAGACTTTTACCCTTAGATCTTTGTTGTTGTTTTGTAATATCTCAAAGTCTGAATGGGTCCAGGAAAATGTACAACTATTTCCCTTATTCTTCTCTCCCTGGGCATTTTATGTTCCCTGCCAGTGAATGAGGAACTTACTCTAGAGTAGAAGGGTCCATATGTATTTTCAGTATTAGAGCACATGATTATAAATCTGTATGACATGTGGATTTTTATTGGAAATAAGAATGAAGTTTAGCCTATTAGCTATATTAATTTTAGAATAAAATGAAAGCAGCCTCCGTAAAAGATTCTTAAATTTATTCTTACATAAGGACTGTTTTAAGCTTGGTGCTAATCATTGATCAACTTTAATTATTTATGAAATATTGGTACATTACAGACTGACACTCTCAAGAAATACAGTACATCTCAATTACTGGCTCGCATTCCTGATAGTACTGCTCGTTTGTTTTCATTTCTTGAATGTATTGAAAGAGCGTATTTTTATTGAGCAGATGAGCTCAAATACTACCCAGTGGTAAAATATTTTAAGATGACCGTGGTAAAATATTTTAAGATAACCTTAGGATTCATATTCTTCGCTCTAGAATTCTAAGATATTTCACTCTTGGCTTAGGTCAATTCTCAAAATTGAGCCACATTCAAAGGACTATAATTCAGACACATTCTGACACTTTATCTTCCAAAAGCAGGTACAGAAAATTAAAATATGTTTCAAATTTATCAACAATGTATGGATCCTCTCTGGGATTGTGATTTTCCTTTTCATGAAATGGCTCTGCCCTTCTTAAAATTGCTTGATCCTTGTGAGCTCAGAGCAGTTGAGCAACAGGAAAGGAATGCAGGACGTGGTTCCATGTGCTCGGCTTACAGATCAAGTCTGGATCTGATTTCATTTTTCTCCATATAGTTTAAATAATCTGATCAGTTAACTTATCACTTCACTAAGAAAACCCAATCTTGTGAAGCACAAGGATCTAGTAAGTTGCCCTTTTATGTTCAATTCCGAAACATCCTTGATGTTTATTCAAGTGTAACTCAGTAAACGTTGTTAGACAGTTTGCATGACCTGGTTCCCTGAATATGTGACAATAAACACAATAACAAAAAAAATCTAAGTAGTTTTACTGAAAATGTTATCCTAGAAATTGGTGGTGTATGTGAAAAGGAAGTGAGGAAAATTCTAGATCTTTATAATTTCTAGCACTATGTCATGAGGTGAATGTCAAAGCAGGAAGAACTCTTCTGTGGAACGGCATATTGGGAGCAGGGCACACCAACCTTCACCATTGACCAAAAGAAACTATCAGAACGTTACTACATTTTATTGTAGGTGCCCTATTAGTAGAAAGTGAACTCAGTGTTTTTATATTTATAGTAAAAGTCTCTTAAACTGGTTGTTGTAATTAAGTAATTAATGTTTGTTACAAGTCCCAATAGGCCACGCCAGGGTAGTTTGGCTGCATTTGGTCCATTGACAGAATAATGTATAGCTGTATTCAAGAAGGTCACAACCCGAACATGACACTGGCTTTTGTCCCTTGGCTCTAAAGGAAGTAAGTTTAGAAATTTCCCCCAGCTTCAGTGGACTTATAAGACCTCTCTGTGCCTTCTTGACGATAGCTCTCAGAGGCCAAGCTTCCCTGAGATCCTTTGGTCAGCAGAATGTACAACTCAGCTCAAAGCTCTTTCATATGACCACTTTTTCTCAGCCGCCGGAGGCCAGACCAGGGGCTGGGCAAGACTGAGGATGGGCACGACTGCAGTTTGAACTTCTGGCTGGCTCTCCTTTCAGAGAGTTCTGGAGGAAGGCACAGGAATGGGAAGGAGGATGTCAGCATCCAATCTCATATGTGGGGTAGAGTCTCAGGAACCATCATGACATTTAAACAGTATAATATGTGAAACATGAGGAGAAATGAATTGTCCTCAGTGAAATACAAAATTTTAAGACATGGGAGACATCAATTGGGAAGGTCTCAGAACCTGTGATTTGATTTTATATATAGAAAACAAAGTGGTATTAGTTGGGGTGGATAAAAGAAATTTTTGTTTTGTTTCTTAGTTTTTGTGTTGCTTAGTTTTGGAGCATTCATTCATTAGAAAGAGAACATTTTCTTGTTGATCCTGGAAACTAGGAACTCTTTTAGCTTATTGATTTGTAGAGAATGTGAATGAGAAGCTGAGCTTAGGAACAGAGTGTTGGGCTCTAGGAATTCTATCGTTTTCTGGGGTCCCGATACACTCTACAATTAGGGTTTCACCGGCAGAGGGAGTGTTTGGGTTGGTCATTGATTCTGTGCTAATGACAAAAATCTAGAGATGCCAACTCTGTTTGGTGTAAAGCTTGAAATCTGAAAGTCATCAGGGCATATAAATCTATATATCCAAGTCCAACATATTTTAGTGTCAGTAAAATCAATTTGTATAGTTTTTCAAAAATGCACATAAGATGATTTCTAAATGCAGTCTTTTTTTTAATTCTCTAATTCTAGACTATTTTAACACGATAATTTGCTTTTTCTGAGTCTGTAAAGTATTTTTATTTCAACAGTTGGCCTAAACTGTTGAGTAACTTTCTTTCAGTGGTCCTATCTGTTCAGTCCATCTTCCCCTTCCACCTCTCTTTCCTCATCCTGCTGTCCATACCTCTATTAAACTCCACATTATATACACGCACCCCATATACCACATACACCACATATGGACACATCCTGCTGTCCATACCTCCATTACACTCCACGCTTCCTCACCACTTAATATACAGCCACGCACCATTGTTCAGTCAACAGTGGGCTGCATATACGACAGTGGTCCCATAAGATATCGATCGCTATCCCCTTATAGCCTAAGTGTGTAGTAGGCTCTACCACCTAGGTTTGCAGTGATGCTCGCACAATAATATCACCTAATGACATATTTCTCAAAATGTATCCCATCATTAAGCAATGCACGTATCCCTTCCTTTCTTCTCTTCCAGCCCCAACTCCTCAGAATTCATAGGACAGAATCAAACCTGAATAGACCTCCACTGGGTGAATGTCACATTTTAGCAATAATCCTGCTTGTCCAAAGTAATTAACTTAGTTAACATTCTGAATTATTTATTTTTGCAGAAGGTTCTCAGGTATACCTACTTACTTGCCATCAGCTCTTGCCTGGATAACAGCAGTACAGTCTTTCCAGTTTACCCTGTGCCATCCCCATCAATCCATACCATCACAGGCAGAGTAGTCTTTCTAAAAGGCAAATGTAATCTTGTTGCTCCCATGTGGAACAGCTTCCCAGTGCCCATTTTAATGAAATCCCAGATCTTCCCTTTGGCCTAAAGGCTACTGTGGTCAGAGTCCAGCCCTCCCCACCTGTCTGGCCTCTTCTCATGTCCATCTCCCTCAGATGCTCTGTGCTGGAGCTGTCTTGGGCTTCTTTCACTTTATCAAGCTCACCTTGTTCTCTGCCATCTCAGTGCCCGTGCACATGCTGTTCCCTTGACCCAGGATGTGCTTTGCTGTGTGTCTCCTTCCCGTGCTCCCTGGTCCCCCACTCTCCCTGTGACTGAAGAGCTGTCTTGGGCTTCTTTCACTTTATCAAGCTCACCTTGTTCTCTGCCATCTCAGTGCCCGTGCACATGCTGTTCCCTTGACCCACGATGTGCTTTGCTGTGTGTCTCCTTCCCGTGCTCCCTGGTCCCCCACTCTCCCTGTGACTGACTTCTGGCCAGCCTGGAGCCCTGGCTGCCTGGAAGCCTCCCCTGAGGCTGTAGAGGTGGGGGGAGACCCACTCACACGCTCCTGTTGGACCCCATGACTTTTCCTCATGGGGCCGGACACATTTTTGGCCACTTAATTATCTACAGTATTTTGTTTAATGTCTGTGCTTCTCAAGAAACTGTTATGGGAACAGGGACCTTGTCTGTCTGTTTACCATGATGACCCCAGAGCCTAGCACAGACTCTGGCACATAGTAGGTTCTCAATTAAATGACTCAGATATATAAATTATATATAATGTAATTTGGCATATAGAATAATATACACTTATTTCTAAATGCACATATAATAATATAACAATATTATGCAGTGGGGGTTCTTCCAGTTCTTGTTTTAATGAATAAATAATTACCATATATAACCATATACTAAAAAATAATGTTTTAAGTATTTAAGAACAGTTTGTTCTTCTTAAGCACTTTTAACTGTTCTCTTTAAAGTCTAATTCACAGTAATATTCTCCTTGGAAAATCATTTTCTTTTGGCCAATGACAAGGCTCAGTATCCATCAAATTGTTCGAAATTCCAACTTACCGTACTCTTGAGTTTAATTAATTACAATGTCACAAATTTTTAAAAATTTTCCTTGCTCCATCCACCAGTGGATTATTTTAAAGTAAACCTAAGATATTTCATTTCTTTCACTAATACTTAAACAGGTAGCTCTCTAAGATAAGGACTCTTAAAAACAAAACGAAACAACTGTGATACCGTACCACACCTGACAATTTTAAACTGTGAGTTTTTACAAATCAGGATTCGACTTTCTCTTCCCACAGTTTGTTTGGTTTTTCTTTTCTTTTTCTCTTATTCTTTAATTATACACATGTATATTTTAAAGGGGTCATTCATCTTACAAAATTTCCCAGATTCTGGATTTTACTGATTTCATATCTACAGTGTTCTTTAAAATGTTCTTTTCCCCAAATTTTTCATAAACTGATCAAAAATTTAGTTAAGGTTTAGGCTGTTTTCTTTTGTTTTTTTCAAAGTGGTTCATCATTTTCCTCACTGATTGGAGATGCCACCCTTTCTAAATTTCCATATTAATGCCATCATTTTAAATTCTGAAGAAATAAAGAAAATCACTGTAGTTCAGTTCCTATTAAGCTAAACTCTTGAATCCCAATGTTTTGAATGACGATTTTGCTTCATTTTAATATTTTTTTTTTCTCTCTCAGATTTGGCAAGAAGAAAAATACACATTTGCTGTTTGTTTTTATAATCCCTGAAAATGTTAACGGTATGTGCCTGCTGGATATGGTATTTGTTTTTTTCTCCAAATAGAAATCATAAGGTCACTATTTAATACAAAAATTTTTAGGTTGTTTTTCAGGTGGTGGAGCTGATATTACTCTAACTGAACCACTAACCATGGAAAAAATGAGTGTTGTGGTAAAATACTGGAAAACATATTTCTCAAGTACTGGTGAGTGAAAAATAAATTTCCAAAGATTCAAAAAATTTTACTTAAAATTCTATGAAAACAGTGTTTATACATTTTAAATTGGTTTTCCACTTACATCTTTTACTTGTTGAGGATGTGTGCTGTGCACTGTAAAGAACGTGTAATCTTTGTTAATCATAGTCTAAAGAAAATAAGTGTAAATAAAGAGAAATATATATTTTCTTTACCTGAGAGGAAAAAATCTGTCTTGAGAGGTTTAAAATGTGTTGCCCAAGGACAAATACAGTGTTGTAGTAGGCACAGGGTGTTTCATTTTGTTTTGTTGGTAGATTGTGTTAGTACTTTTTTTTTTTTTTTTTTTTTTGGTAGATTTTTTTATTACTTTTTTTTTTTTTTTTTGTTGGTAGATTGGGTTAGTTTTTTTTTTTTTTTTGTTGGTAGATTGGGTTAGTTTTTTTTTTTTTTTTGGTAGATTTTTTTATTACTTTTTTTTTTTTTTTTTTTTTTTTTTTTTTTTTTGGTAGCCTAGCCACCGTAATTTCTCTGTCATTAAAATAGAATTGTTCATGCTGTGTCATTGTAAGATTGTTTAAAAGTCAGGGGCACTAACCTGAGTTGTGCAGTACTTTCCGCTATGCTAACCACTTGCCTATACATTATTTTACTTCTTTAAGTTAATCAAGGTGGTTATCTTTTCTGTTTTAGACTTTTAAATACAGAGAATTAGCGTCAGGGCTTCAACTAAACCTCACATTTCTAAACTCTTTACCTATTATATTATGCTTATCACCAGCATCTAAACACTTAAACTAATTAAATTAGCCTTCTTGTAAAGGGACAGACTCTAATTTTTGAAATTAAATTCCATTGGAATCACTGTTGGTCAGTGACTATTTTTGATCTTTCTAGGCGTGGATGCTAGCTAGGAAATCTTTTAAAATTAAGATGATGTTAAATGGGGAGATGATGGTCAAAGGGTCCAAAGTTTCAGTTAAGTACAATGAATAAGTTCTGGAGACCTAATGTGCAGCATGGTGACCACAGTTAACAATACTGTTTTGTGTACTTGAAATTTGCTGAGAGGGTAGGGAGATCTTAAGTGTTCTCACCACAAAAAAGAAAAAGGAAAAAAAGGAACTAAGTGAGGTGATACATTAATTAACCTGATCGCGGTGATTATTCCACAGTGTATGTGTACATCAACTCAAGTTGCACCTTAAATATATACAGTTTTGAATTATTACTTATGTCTCAACAAAACAGGAAAAAATTAAAAATAAAATTAAGTCAATATTTGTTTTCAAATGGACCTGAAAGACACTTTCAGGATTATCCTGTGTATACTTATGTTCTAGATGATACAGGATTCAGTACCCCCTCCTTTTTTCAGTGTTCTTTCTTAATATTCAAGTTAGCAAGTCTGTCTGTAACATCCCAGTGGCTCCCAGCCCCTGCAGTTTCAGAGTTCTTCCTGGAAATGGCTAACCACGGTGCCCAAGGTCCTTTCACAACCTCTTCTTGTTTGGTACTCAGTGGGGATAGAGCAGCTGCTCGTCACCTGTGCCGCACGTCCTTCTAGTGGTCATGACCACGTCTGCTTTCACTGTCTCATCTTTGCTCTGAGGATGAGCAGCTGCAAAAGACAAGTTTTTTTCAGATGCCATATTTTGACAATGCAGCTGCTTATTGAAGAGTTACGCATATTTTCTGTCTCTTGACATTTACTTATAAATAGGAACTTGATAAATAAACTCAGCTGAATGTGTTCTAAGCACACCTGTTGCTAAGTTACTAGCATCTGGTTAAAAGAGGGTATGCTGAGGTAAATAGTATATAGTATTTTTATTTTGCTTTTTAATGTGAGTGGTTTTATGCTTCACACGCTGAAATCTATAAATTATTTTCTGTTTTTAAAATACTGCTTTGTAAAATCTATTGAGTAAAAAATGACCACTGCTTTACAGATTAGGGCTTGTATGTTTGATTAGCATCATCTCCATTACTGATTTTAGAACTAAAATGGTCCTTCTTTTAAAACTTTCAGTTAAGAATGAAAATGCTATGAGGCCAGAAGAACCTGGATTGCCCCTGCTGAGGTCCTGCAGTGAACACGTGGGATATTTTTCTACTGATCTATTTGCCTGGTTAGTTTTTGGTTTTTTTGTTTTTTTTTTTTTTTTTTTTTTTTTTTTTTTGGTTCTTTTTCATAATAGCAATTTTTATTGTATATATTTCATTAAAAACTTATTGTGGAACACTAGCTCAAGTGCTAGGGGTAACGCAGAAGAAAGAGGCTATTTCATGCAACTCATGAGCTTATCCCCCAGTTATTGAAAAACCACTCTTAAAAAAGGATTTAGAGTTTCTTTTACATACATCATGTGGCTTTTAGAATAACCTTGTGATATACAGAGCAAGTTTTAACGTGTCTCTCTGTGTCTCCATCTCAATGCCTGTCCGTCTGTCTCCCTCTCTCTCTGAGAGATGTTAGAACTAGCATTCAAACCTGTATTGGATGGGCAATTGAACTAGGGAGTCAGACCCTTCCAGTGCTAGCATTTTATGCTTATAAAAATCCAATTTTTGTGAATTTCTTCCCTTCACTTTAAGCTGATTTTCAAGGAAGTTTTAAATAGAGCATAAAGCTGCAAAGAATGAAAATAACTGCTGAGACATGGGTACTGATGATGATTAGAACTTTGAGTCAGTCACTTCTGGAATTTTAGAATGTGGCCATCTACTATTTTGAAAAAGGAAGGGACTTGGCGACTAGTAAGTGTGGTTAAATCAAAGATGAGCTCACTTAGGTAGTGCAGAGATATCAACAGCTTTTTTATCTTATTTACCATTTTAACCTCAAAGACATTTACTATGTCTGGGATATAATCCCTTATCTGGGATGTGAGGTTGGGAAGGGTTTTGGGAGGTTTTGTGATTTTCTTAAATTACTTGTAACTACTTTTTGATCTCTATTTCTCGAATCTGCCTTTATTCAGAATGCTAACACTATAAATAAAGGTTTCAAAACAAGTTATGTCCTTTTGGATAAAGGAAATATGATTAGTTTGCAAGTTTCTTAGGTTGATTTTTTTTTTTTTTTTTAAATCAATCAACTTGCCTGGAATGTGCTGAAGTTCTAGGAGAACAGTAGAGCCAGAAAAATGTCCATTAAGTGACTGATTTTAAAATGGAGGACACTTGCCCTTTGCTGATCCAGTTGGAATAGGGTGTATCTTGGCCCTCCAATCCTTTGTGGTTTTTTCCTGTAATGTACCTTTCCTTCTGAAGGGAAGATACAGTCATAAAACTCGGCATAGTCATAGTCAGTGAAGTCAGAATATTTTAATCCTGCTTGTATCTGTTATTCTTTATCAGTATATTTTAGAATTTTAATCAGTCATTTAATTTATGATTATTTTGATAAATTCTTTTAAAATTCTGAAATAAAACATTCTGCACCAAATGTGTAAAGTGCTTCAATATTTATTGCCCCTTTGTATGAAGCAAGAGACTTAGAGAAGCATAATTTGACTAGTGGATTGATGCTTAATGTTTAATATTGCCTGACAGTTTTCCTCGTTAATGTGTGATATGATTTTCTCTTGTTTCTAGCTCTGAATCTCTAAGAAATAACATTGGATTTGAATTAAAAGCTCCATTGTCAGATTTTGAGGAAAGCAAAGAGATTCCTCTTCGTCATTCAAGCAAAGAAAAGTTAAGAAGGTGAATTTTGATACAGTCTCTTTTTAGCATTAGCCTTTTGTGAGGAGAAATTACTTTCATGAATTTCATATTTTCCTGTGACATTGTTAACAGTCTAAGTGAAACTGGTAAATCTGTCAACTAAGTAGATGACACCCATTCATTCATTTAGTCATTCAACAAATGTCTGTGAGCATGCACTATATGCCAGAATATGATTGGAGAACTGAGATTAAAAACAATATATCCTTGCTTTCAAAGGAGGTCTCAGTCTAGTGCTCAGACAGACTTTTAAATAGGCTATTAAATAAAAAATTGTTTTAATAAGTGTCATGATTGAGAATAACACAGTAAGCACACTAGGAAAGGTATCTAAGACAGGATGAGGGAAGGCTTTCTCAAGAAGGTAATGACTAAGTTAAGCTTTCAACAAAAGTGGCTCTTTATTGGTTTAGAAGTAAGGGAAGGACATTTTATATGGAGGGAATAGCAGGTACAGAGGCTGACAATATCTGAGTACAAGAGGGAAGAGGCAAGAGATGAGAGGTGGTAGGTGAGGGCTGGGTATGTTATGCTGAGGAATTCAAATCGCAACTTGAGCTGTTGGGGAGCCACAAAAGGATTTTAGGTAAGGAGTGATATGATAAGATTTGTATCTCATGATGAGCAAACACTCTAGAAGGATATTAGAGAGTGGATTGAGTCAGGAGGCCAAAGGAGTTTATAATAAGAAATGATGAAATCCTGAGCTATGGTGTTAGAAATGGCATAGAAAGGAATAAGCCAATTTTAGATATATTGAGTAGGTAGAACAGGGTGAGCAGGGCTGAAGGAAGAGTCAAGTCACTGCCAAGTGGATGGTGGAACCGCTGACTGACAGGTGCAGTAGGACGGCAGCGTGAGGGGCAGGAGGTGAATATCCTTTTTTATTTTTGCTCTTGTTGAGTTTGCATAGCTCCAGGTTTAAATGGAGTAAGGAGTTAGCCCTCTGATTCTAGAGAAAGGTCTAGGCCAAAAATGTAGACTTAGAGGCATCTGTTTGGAGCAGTAGATATAGGAATGGATACAGGATAAAGCATGTAGGGAAGAGACACATGGAGAAAACAATGTTGGGAAAATCTCAGTAGTTAAGGTACAGGTAGCAGAGAAGGAATCAGGGGAAACAGAAAGTTACTAGGGCAATAACAACAAAATAAAGAGGGAGCAATGTTGAGGAACCAGCGGAGAAGAGTTTCCTAAAGGAGCGGGTGTTGAGGAGTATCACACGATGCAGAGGTCACGTAGGGTAAGAACTGATAATTAACTGTTCGTGTTTAGCAAAACCTAAATGTTATTGATCTTGGCAGGATTAATTTCACCGGCATGGCTAGGGAAGAAGCATCATTACAGAAAGGGGGGGAGTGAAAGCTGGAAGCACAGATGAAAGGAAGGAGAAGATGAAGGCGTGATGGTTGAAAGGGGACGTGGGGTAAAGTGAGAAATCTCCACAAGCTCGGGCCAGACTTGACTATGTTCATGTTTACATAACAGAAGAAAACAGCTTGAGGAGAGAGAGGTCTTGAAGATACTCGTGCTCTGGCTATCTGTGGCTGCATAAAATACTAAACCAAAATGTATGCACTTGAAACAGCAACTGTTTTATTCTATCTCATGGTCTTATGGGTTACTCAGTTACCCCAGCTAACTGAGCTGGGGTCAGTTAGGCAATTTTTCCGCCTATATGACATTAACGGAAGACACTCGGTGGTTCTCAGCTGGTGCATGGCCTGATCAGGAGAGTCCAAGACATCACATTTCTGAACATTTTGCAGGGATGGTTGGAAGGCTGAGCTCAGCTGGGGCTATCAATTGAAACCTCCACAGCATGATAGTTTCAGGGTCACCAGACTTTTACACGGCAGCTCAGGGCTCCTAGAGAATGTCCCAAGAGACAGGAAGTGGAAGCTGCCAGTCTCTTAAGGACCAGGCCCAGACACAAGGCCAGTGCCACTTCTGTCACACACTACTGGTCAAAGCAGTACAGAGCCCATCCAGATCCAAGGGGAGGGGACACAGACCCCACCTCTCTGTGGGAGGAATGTCAAAGAATTTTAATCCCCCACAGCTGGTGAGGGGCAGTTGGTGATGGATTTAGCATCCCTAGGGAGGCAGAAGGCAATGGAATCCAGAACCAGGTAGAAGAACACCTCTTCCATTGAAAATGGAGAGAAGGAGTTCGAGGCTCAATGTGAATACACATGGGTTTTCTGATGGGGTCAGACAGGGGAGGAAGCTGAGCAAGTTCTGTGCTGAGTGGCCTCTATAATCTGCTGAAGATTAGTGGGAAGAAGGTGGGGTTTGGGGCTTGATGAGATGGGGCAGTGAAGATGATAATCTGATCCAAAAGGGCTTCGCTCACACGTCTGAGGCCTTGGCCAGGTAAAAACGTATGGCCTCCTGGCCAGTGCTGCCCCATAGATTTCCCTGATCTTCAGCAAAATGAGAAAAATACAGTGTAGTGAATATTTTTAAGGCTATGTATTACATTAAGGGTACTACAGAAAGTTCATGGAAAGAATCGTATTCTCTTTTAAATCTGTTTTTCAATGAACTTTTTGAAGTACCCTTGTATAATTTATATCCTAAGATTGTTTCTCCATACTTTATTTGGTATTAAAAATCATGGTGATAATAGTAAACGCTTACAATGAAATCATGTTGGGAGAGGGTACTTTTTTATTATTATTATAAATGTTGGGATCCTTTATCTATCCCCCGAAGTTATGTGTTACTTTGTTTTTTTTAATTTAGTGGATAATGAAAATTAAAATCAAACAACCACTTTTCTAATAGGTTAAAGAGATGCTTTGGGGGTTGTTCACTTCAATGGCCTTATTGGAAGGAATAGAAATCTTTGTTCCCCAAAAAGAAAAGTTGTGACCAGAAGCTCCCCTCTTCCCCTATAGAGATTTGCTCAGGAGATTCCAGAAGGTACACAAGCCATCCCTAGTTATTGTGGTTCTTTCTTTTTGTTTTTGGGTTTTTTTGCCTTCCCCTCTTCTTAATCCTTCTGACTATGCCCTTAAATCTTAAAATGTAGCTTCTGGTCCGTTTCCCCTCTTCCTTCTCCTCCTCTCAATGGTTTTGTCTTTTTGTTTTATTTTGTTTTTAAGCAGCATAGGATAGCATGATGTTTTCTAATATTAAGGAAATGATGGTTCTGGATGATGGCTTTGAATATTTGCAAATTTGGGAATTTTTTTTTTCCTTTTTGACAACTCTAACACCCCTGTTTTCTTCATTAGAATAGATTAATAG
>NW_007735963.1:21202-30671 GCF_000696425.1 Galeopterus variegatus
TTCCCCTATAGAGATTTGCTCAGGAGATTCCAGAAGGTACACAAGCCATCCCTAGTTATTGGGGTTCTTTCTTTTTGTTTTTGGGTTTTTTTGCCTTCCCTTCTTCTTAATCCTTCTGACTATGCCCTTAAATCTTAAAGTGTAGCTTCTGGTCCGTTTCCCCTCTTCCTTCTCCTCCTCTCAATGGTTTTGTCTTTTTGTTTTGTTTTGTTTTGTTTTTAAGCAGCATAGGATAGCGTGATGTTTTCTAATATTAAGGAAATGATGGTTCTGGATGATGGCTTTGAATATTTGCAAATTTGGGAATTTTTTTTTCCTTTTTGACAACTCTAACACCCCTGTTTTCTTCATTAGAATAGATTAATAGAATTTAGCTAACTAATTCTAATATTTTTGGTGAAGTCCCTTTCGTTATGCATTTAAAAATACATAGATATGTGTTTACCTTGTAAGGTGTATACTTTTCCAAGTGATGCCATCAGTTTTTGTGTATCCATGAGTCTGACATGACAGTGGCTTAATTTTCAGGACGTCTACTCACTTAAAAAGAATTGAAAGTGAGCTTTTCCATAGTCTCCCACAAGTGAAGGCTTTTCCAGGACTGGTCAAGTCTTAGAAATTCAACAAAGGTAGAACAAGAAGGTCCCAGAAAGTTCCACGTTGTGTCTGGCCTGAGACCTATCTCTGTGCATTCTCATGTGTTTGAGACACAGAGGAGAGACCCAAGGACTTAGTTAACCCCAGATCCCTTCAGCCTCTCTTAGAACCACTCTTAGCTGGGGAAGAATAAAGTCTGTTTGGTTCTTTTCCTGATTTATTTGGATTGGGTCATAATCAAGCTGGCTTCTGCGGTAGATGACAAAGACAAGACATGCCCATTGGCCCATTATTGCCTATTGCTGCTTCCATCAAAAAGGAATAAAGAAAAAGACAAGATCATACGAAGTCCCTGGAGCCTGTTACCATACTTCTTTGGTCCAACATTGACATCCTTCCAAAAGTCTCACTAAACATTTCCTCCCCATTCTTTACTTCTATTTTCATTTTTAGTTTTTAAAACACTGTGGCATAATTAACATACGATGAAACAATGAAATTAGCATACAATGAAATTTTAGATGTATGGTTTAATGACTTTCAAAAAGACAGTTTGTTACTCACAGTTCCCAAGAGGAGGTGGCCCAGCATGCCCTGCAGGACCATGTGGGGAAGTACGGGGTTGGTCAGGAGGCAAACGAACACATGCCCATCTAAACCACAGCGTTTCCACCCTGTTAGGATGTTTCCTGTATATTAAGCATGTCTTTTTATTCTGATGTTTTAACATCTGGGACCTTACTGATTATGGAGAGAATGCCTGTCCCAGGGCTAGCCAGTTCTTAGATAGTATAAAGCATCTTCAAAAAGTTCATGGAAAGATTTTTATTATCTTCTAATTCTATTTCTCCTTGAACTTTTTGTAGTACTCTTGTAAATGACTCACCAGAGAGCATGCCTTTCATGGACAAACTAACCAATCCAGAACCTACACCCCTCCCCCAAGCTCATCTGTATCTGGCTTCTACACTGCAGGACAATATTCCCCTGCCTCAGTCACCCCATACCAGGTACCACACAACTCGGGACAGTCTTACACCCAGATCCCACTGAAATTATTCAAACTAGCCAATCCTAAGCGCGCCTACCCTGTCTCAGGTGTTCCTTCGCACAGAAACCACAATAAAGGCTCTTGCCCATATTCTCCACCTGCCACTTCTGCCTCCTCATTGGCCCTGTGCCTCGCAGTGTGCCCTTGCGTGGCATGCCCCCTTGTCTTGGGGACTGCGAGTAACCAATTGTCTTCTCAACATCAGTCATCTCCTGATCTGTTGGCCTCACTATACCTGAATAGTAATAAAAACTACATTTTAAAACACTTGATCTCTCCTTCCCATTCCCCAGAGGCAACTTCTGTTCTGATTCTATCACCATAGATTAGTTTTGCTTGTTCTGTAAATAGAATCAATATGTACACTTATGTCTGGCTTCTTTCACTCAGCAAATGTTTTGACACTCATCAACGTTGTTAGTGCATTAGTAGTTTGTTCCTTTGTATTGTTGAGGAGTATTCCATTGTATAAACGTACTATATTTTGGTTTTTCATTCCTCAGGTTTTGTCTATTAAGCATAAAGCTGCTTTGAACATTCTTTCATATATGTTTTTGTGAACCTAGGTTTCTGTTTCTCACACTACATAGCTGGGAACAGAATTGCATATCATAGGGTGGGTGTATGTTTATCTTTTTAGGATACTTCCAAGCAGATTTCCAAAACAGTAGCAGCATTTCGCACACCGACCAGCAACGTATGAGAGTAATTGTTCCATATTCTCACCAACATTTGGTACTGTTAGTCTTTTTCATTTTAGCCATTCTAGGAGTTGTGATTTTAAATTTGCATTTGCCTGATGATTAATGAGTTTGAGCACCTTTTCTGTGTGCTTTCGGTCATTTGTATATCTTCGATCATGAACAGTTGGTTCAAATCTTTTGTACATTAAAAAAACTTGATTACTTATATTTTTATTATTGAGTTCTAAGAATTCTGTGTACATTCTGAATTCAAATCCTTTGTCAGATTTATGTGTTGAAATATTTTCTCCCAGTCTGTCGCTCACTATTTATTTTTGTAAGTGTCTTTTGATGAACAGAAATTTTTAAAGCATTTTGATGAATTCTAACTTATCAGTATTTGAAAATATGTATTATATTTTCTCTAACTTATATTAGAAATCATTGCCTCTGCCAAGTTGTAGTGATAAATCTCTTTTCTACAAGAAGCTGTATAGTTTTATCCTTTATTTATCTCTAATTAATTTTTAATTATGGCATGAGGTAAGTGTTGAGGTTTTGTTTTTTTTTTTGACAGACATTTTCAACATTTTGTTGAAAAGACTTTCTACGCTCCAGTGAATTGCTTTGGCACATTCATAACAATCAATTACAATATAATGAGGATATTTCTGGACTCCCTCTTCTATTCCACAAATCTATGTATCTATCTTCTTCACTCCAATATTACACTGTTGTAATTATTGTAGCTTTACGATAAGTCTTAAAGTCAGATAAAGTCTTCCAATGTTATTCTTTGTTTTCAGATTGCCTTGGATATTAAAGATCCTTTGACTTTTCATGTAAATTTTAAAATTAGTTTGTCAATTTCTTTTTACAATAATATTGCTAGGATATTGATTAGGATTGTGTTGGATCAATAGGTCAGTTTGGGGAGAACCGATATTGAACAATATCGATTCTTCCAGTCCATCTCTCCATCTTTTAAAAAGATCTTTAATTTCTTTCAGCAGTGTTTTGTAGTTTGTTGAGTTTATCCCGAAAGGTTTTGTAGGTTTTAAATAATTCTATTGTAAACAATATTGTTTTTTCATTGGTATTACCATTTTCATCCCTAGCATGTAGAATAAATTTATTTTGTATGTTGTCCTAGTGTCCTGTGGCCTTGCTGTGTCTATCCACCACTTTTACTAATTTTTAGTAGATTGATTAGGATTTTTTTTATATACACAGTTATGTCATCTGTGAATAAAAACAGTGTGCTTTTTTCCAGCCATTGTGGTTTTCATTTCTATTTTTTGTTTTAATGCCCTGGCTAGGTCTACCAGTGGAATTTTTGAATTTGAAGCGGTGCGAGCAGACATCCTTGCCTTGCTTCTGATCTTAGAGGGAAGGTTTAAGCCACTGACCATTGCATGTGGTGTAAGCTATAGGTTTTTGTACATGCCTTTCATCAACCTAAAAAACTTCTAGTTCTAGGGCCGGCCCGGTGGCGCACTGGATGGGTGCGCCGCTTGGGAGGCGCGGCAGCGCTCCCTCCCGAGGGTTCGGATCCCACATACAGACCGGTTCCCGCTCACTGGCTGAGCGAGGCGCGGGAGCAGCCCAGAGGGTTGCAATCCCGTTGCAGGTCCCCGGTCCGGTACGGGGGCAACACTGAGGGTTGCGATCCGTTGCCAGACACGGAAAAAGACAAAAAAAAAAAAAAAACAAAACTTCTAGTTCTAGTTCAGGATTTTACCATGAATAAATGTAAGATTCTGTCAGTGTTTTCCTGTATCTATTCAGTTGATTATATGACTTTCTCCTCTTTTCAATTAATGCAGTGATTACATTGATTCTTAAAATGCTAAACTTTGTCTTAATGTATTATCCTTTTTATTTATTGCTGGTTTAGATTTGTTAATATTTTGTTAACAGTCTTTGCATCTGTGTTCATGAAGGATGTTGGTCTGTGGTTTTCTTATAATGTCTTTATCTGATTTCTGTATCAGGGAAATGCTGATCACATAAGATGAAATGGAAAGTCTTCTTTATTTTCTGAAAGAGTGTGTAGGAATGATATGTTTGATAGAATTCAATAGTGAAGTCATCCAGGCTTGGAATTTTCTTTGTGGGAATGTTTTAATTACAAATGCAATTTCTTTAATAATTATAGGACTAGATTTTCTATTATTTTCCTGTCAATTTGGGTTTATTTATGTCTTTCAAGAAATTTGTCCATTTAATTTTAATTGTCAAGTTTATTGAGCAACTTTATGTTCATAATACTCTTATTATTTTTTAATGTCTGTAGGTCTGTTGTGATGGCTTCTTTCACTCTGATATTGAAAGTTTGTGTTTTCTCTCTTGTCTTCTTGATCAGTCTAGCAAGAGGGTTATCAGGATTTATCAAGGGATTTATGATTTTTTTTTTAATGAACCAGATTTTGATTCATTGATTTTCTCTATTATTTGCCACTTTATATTTCATCACACTTTTCTTCTTTCTATATTTTTTCTTTTATCTGTCTTCTTAGGTAGACAATTAGATCATTGATTTTAACTTTTTCCTCTTTTCTAATATACGCATTTAAAACTAAAAGTTTCTCATTATAAAAGTTTTCCTCTAGGCAGTGCTTAGCTCCATCTCATAAATTTTGATATATTTTCACTATCATTCTGTTGAAAATATCTTGTCATATCCCTCATGAATTTTTGTTTTTTAACCAATGACTGTTTAGAAATGTGTAACTTAATTTCTATATATTTGGAGATTTTTCCAGGTATTGATTTATAATTTAATTACATTGTCTTCTGAGAACATACTTTGTAATGTGCATTTGACAGTAATGTGTATTATGCTGTTTGGGAGTATAGTGTTCTATAAGTATTAATTGGGTAGAATTGGTTGACAGTATTTTTCATATGTTTTGTATCCTTACTCTTTTTTTTTTTTTGAACATGAAATTCTTCAGTGATGACTATAGATCAGTCTATTTTTCCCTTTATTCTTGACAGTTTTTGCTTCATGTATTTTGAAGCTTTGTTGTTAGGTGCCTGTCTTATTGATGAATTTGACATATTTATCATTAGGAAATGACAGTGCTAACTCATCTGTGTTAGTACTCCTTGTCTTAAAATCTACTTTGATATTACTGTAGCTTTCTTATTGTCGGTGTTTATATAGTTCTCTCATAACCTGTATATGTCTTTATATTCAAAGAGTGTCTCCTTTAAACAGCACGTAGTTGAATTTTGTCTTCATTTTTTTATTTGCTCATTCTGACATTCTCTGTGTTTGATTGGAGTGTTTAGTCCATTTATGTATGATTACTATTAAGTCTGATTTTTTAGGTCCACAGTTTTTCTATTTGTTTTCACTAGTTTAATCTGTTTTCATTTTTCTTTTTTTTTTCATTGCCTTCCTTCCATTTGGATTCATCAAGTATATTTTAGCATTCCTTTTTTTTATCTCCTCTGTTGACTTTTTAGCTAAAACTATTTATTACTGGTTGCTCTGGAGATTATAATATGCATCCTTAACTTATCATAGTCTACTCTGAATTGATATCATGCCCTTAACATACTTAAGTGTACTTAAGTATACTTCCATTTACCTTCTCCCATTTTTTGTTACTGTCATACATTTTACTTTTACATATGCCATCAACCCTGCACTGTTAGTTTTGCTTTAAATAGCAAGCTATTTTTTTAGTTATCTGTTACTATGTAACGAATTACCCCAAGACTTGGTGGTTTACAATAACAACCTGTTTTTCATATCTCCCAATTTTATGGGCCATCAATTTGGGCAGAGCTTGGCTCTGTGATTCTTCACTGCATGATGTTAACCGTGGTCATTCCACAGTGTTCAGGCAGCAGATGGCCTGTCTGGAGAGTCAGGACAGATTCATTCTTACACATGGTCTCCTGGTGGCGACGGCTAGAGGTTGTGCTCAGTTGGGCTGCCCTCTTCCTCCATGGTCTCAGCACCTCTCTACATGGGCTCTCCAGACAGACCTTACGTGACAGCTCAGGGTTCCATGAGACCAGTGGTGAAGCTGCGTTTTCTGTTATTCTAATCCCAGAGCCTTCGTGGAATCACTTCTTCAGCCATCTATTGGTTAGAGCAGACACAGGCCAGCAGAGTCGTGGGGAGGGGAAAATAGACCTAACTCTCATTAGAGAAATGATAAATAATTTTCAGTCACTTAAATCTGCAGTGATTTTTTTGTTTGTTTTTGTTTTGGCAGCTGGCCAGTACAGGGATTGAACCCTGAACCTTGGTGTTATCAGTATCATGCTCTAACCAACTGTGCTAACTGACCAGCCCGTGTAACTATTGTTTTTTTTTTTTTTTAATTTTGCAAAAATTAAATTTTAGTATTTTGGAATAAAACAGACTCTTCACTGTTTACAAGATTATTTCAGAGTTGCGATAATTTTCTTTCCATGAATTTCCCTGTATTACCATGTTTTGCTCCTGTTTTCCCACATTCAATCTTGGCTGCCATAATCAGAGGGACAGAAAGCGTGAGGATACTTTTTTCTTGCATCTGTAGTGGAAATCTTGGCAGCAGGCGTAACTGCTCCAGGCCTGTCAAATAGTTGCATACTACTGGTTTTAAAATGTTAATAAATTAGAAAACTAGCCTTTTATGTATGCCACCACATTTATTATTTTTTATACTCATCACTTCTTTATGCAAATCGTATTTCGATCAGATATTTCTTCCCAACAGCAAATAGTAAGATAAAGATATTTTCAATTAAAAGACAATTTAGAGATTTTGATACCAGCAGCCCTGCAGGGTAAGTAAATTAAAGGAAATTCTTTAGGCTGAAGGGAAATGATACCAAATGGTAACTTGGATTGCCGAGAAGCACCGAATAGCACCAGAAATGATAAATATGTGAGTAAATATTTTTAAATTTTTTTCCTTTTTATTTATTTAAAATGCTTAATACAGTTATAAGCAAAAATTATAGCATTATGTTGTGGGGTTTGTAATATATGTAGATGTAGTGCATATGACAACCATAGCATGAAGAATGAGTGGGATAAATGTACTTATATGACTGCAGCGTTTATATATTTTATGTGGTGTCATAAATATTAACTCTAGATTGTGAGAAGTTCACATATATATTGTGATCCTTAGAGCAACCCTAAAGAGAGATACAAAAGGCATAGCTATGAAGCCAAAAGGCAAATTAAAATTGAATTTTAAAAAGCATTCAGAAAGAAGGGAGAAAAGGAGGAACAGAAGAACAAAAAAGCCAGGGACTACAGGGAAAAAAAAACAGTAAAATGGTTGACCTTTATCCAACTATATCTAACTTACAGGTAGAGATTGTCAGAATAGATAAAAATGAACAAACAAACAAATAAAAATTAAGACCCATCTGTCTGCTGTCTGTGGGAGATATAATAAAAAGACATAATACAAAAACATAATATGAAGACATAACAAAGTAAATAAAATAGAAAAATATATACCGTAGAAACAGTATAAGAAGGCAAGATTGGCTCAGTTAGTATCAAATAAAGTAGACTTGAAGACAAACAGTATCACTTAAGGTAAAGAGGGGCATTTCATAATGAGAAAAGTGTCAACAGAATGATATAAAAATCACAAATAGTATGTGATTAAAACAGAGCTCCAAAGTATTTGGGTAAAAAATTTACAGAATTGAAGGGACAAATAGATAATTCTACAAGCATTGTTGGAGATTTAACACCCCTCTCTCAGCAATGTATACAACTAGACACCCTAAATCAGTAAGATATAGATGTGAATACTATTAACTACCTTGACCTAATGGATATATATAGAATACTGTACCCAACAACTGCAGCAGAACACTTCTTTTCAAGGGCACATGGTACATTCACTTAGATAGACTGTATGCTTGGGGATGTAAGAAGACTCAGTACATTTAAAAGAGTTAATTTTGTAAAGAGAATGTTCCCTGACCCAATGAAATTAAATTAAAAATCAGTAAGAATAATATTTAAAGAGAAATCTCAAGTATTTGGAAATTTAAAAACACACTTTTGGGCTGGCAAGTTAGCCCAGTTGGTTAGAGCATGGCCTTGTTAACACCAAAGTGAAGGGTTCTGTTCCCTGCACCAGCCAGCTGCCAATCAATACATACATACATACATACATACATACATAAACCTTTATATAATCCGCAGGTAATGAATGAACATACATACATACATACATACATACATACATACATACATACATACATACATAAACCTTTATATAATCCGCAGGTAATGAATGATTATGGGAATAGAATAATATCAGCAATTGTGGGATGGAGCTAAAGCAAAGCTTAGGGAATACACTGTGGCTTTAAATGCTTATATTAGAAAAATGCAAATGATCTAAAAATTAGTGATATAAGGTTCCATCTTAGGAAACTAGAAAAAGTAAAGCAAAGTAAATCCAAAGTAAGTGGGGGTGGGAAGGGAGGCTAGGAGAGAGAATGAACATAATTTACCAATATCATGAATGAAAGGGGGATTATCACTACAGATCCTATAACTATTTAAATATAATAAAAGTATAATTTGAATAATTTTATGCCAATAATTTCAACAACTTAAATGAAATGGGCAAATTCTTGAAAAACATAATTTACCAAAACTGATAACAGATGAGGCAGAAAATCAGAGTAGCCATATAGGTTTATAGAAATTGAACTTGCGGAAGAGAAAACACCATGCCCAGGTGTTTTACCAATGAATTCTATCAAGCATGTAAAGAAGTAATATCAATCTTAAATTCTTATAGAACATGGAGGAGGGAAAACTTCCTAACCTGATTTTTTTTTTGGGGGGGGGGGTTAAAAATTTTTATTCAATCAAAATTGATTATACATATTTTTGGGGTTCATCATTGAGATATGTTGATCAAACCAATATTACTAGCATATATATTGTTACAAATCGTAATTAATCTTTACGTCCCTTGTCCAATCTCTCCCCATCTCCCTCTCCCTCCCCCCCTCCCCTGTAATTACTCTAGATTTCTCCTCTCTCTCTGAAAGAATAATGGTTACTCTGTTGATCTGTTGCCTAGATGATCTGTCGCCTAGATGATCTGTCGCCTAGATGATCTGTCTAATGCTGAGAGGTGTG
>NW_007735963.1:31654-62956 GCF_000696425.1 Galeopterus variegatus
TGCTGTTGAGTTCCTTATATTAGCCATTGCAATTAGGTAAGTAAATGGAATATGCATACAGATTAGAGAAGAAGCGAAACTCTCTTACTTGTAGATGGCATGATTGTTTAAGTATAAAGTCCCAAGATATCTAAAAAACAACTTCTAGAACTAAAAGATGAATAAAATAGAGTTGCAAGATATATGGTTAATGTACAAAAATCAATTTGTCAGTTAAAAATAAAACTATAAAAAATTTAATCATTTTATATATTAACAGCAAACAATTGGAAAATGAAAATTAAGAATTATTATGTTTGCAGTAGAATAAAAAAGCCTTAGGATACTTTGGATCAAATATACAAAAAGACACAAAAGATCTGTACATGGATCATTTAAAATATTGCTGAGAGAAATTTTTAAAAAGCTAAATCATCCATTATACCATAATCATGAGTTGAAAGACTCACTCTTGTTAAAATGTCAGTTCTCGGGCCAGCCCGGTGGCACACTGGAGAGTGCGCCACTTGGGAGCGCAGCAGCGCTCCCGCCGAGGGTTCGGATCCCATGTGGAGACCGGTTCCCGCTCACTGGCTGAGCGTGGTGCGGGTGCAACACCAAGGGTTGCGATCCCGTTGCCGGTCCCCGGTACGGGCGCAACACCGAGGGTTGCAATCCCGTTACCGGTCAGTAAAAAAGACAAAAAGGAAAAAAAATATGTCAGTTCTCACCACTTTGAAATATGACTTTATTTGAATCCAAATCATAATCCCAGCAAGCTTGTTTGCTAAAAACTCACAAGATAATTTAAAAATGTGTGAAACAGGCAAAGAATTTTCAAATCAATCTTGTAAAAGTACAACAAAGTTAGAGGACTTAAATTATCTGACCTTGAGACTTACTATAAAGCTATAGTCATCAGTGTGTTACTAGCATAAAGGTTAACAAATAGATCAGTGGAACTCAATAGTCTAGTACTGTACCCACATACTTATGGTCATTTGGTTTCTTTCATGTATTTACTTATTTTATTTTAGCATTTACTTGTGCATTTTTGTGGGGTACAGTGCATTGTTTCAATACGTGCATATACTGCACAATGATTCACTTAGGGTAGATGGCATAGTTTTGTACCCGTTAGTCCATCACTCCTCCCCCCAGTCCCTTTCCCCTCAGGGCCTCTGGTAACCATTATTCTACTCTCTACTTCTATGAGAACCACTTTTTAATTTTAAAAAAAATTATTTTAGTTTCCACATATGAGTGAGATCATGTGCTATTTGTCTTTCTGTGCCTGACTTCATTTAACATGATGGTTTCCAGTTCCATCCATGTTGCTGCAAATAAGAGGATATTTCTTTTTATAGCCAAATAGTATTCCATTGTGCATATATACCACAGTTTTTTTACCCATTCATCTGTTGACGAACATTTAGATTGATTCCATGTCTTGGCTATTGTGAATAGTGTTGCAGTGAACATAGGAGTGAGGTATCTTTTTGATATATTGATTTCATTTCCTTTGGGTATATACCCATACCCATTCATCTGTTGACGAACATTTAGATTGATTCCATGTCTTGGCTATTGTGAATAGTGTTGCAATGAACATAGGAGTGAGGTATCTTTTTGATATATTGATTTCATTTCCTTTGGGTATATACCCATTAGTGGGATAGCTGGGTCACACGGTAGATCTATTTTTAGCTCTCTGGGGAACTTCCATACTGTTTTCCACAATGGTTGCACCGACTTACATTCCCACCAACAGTGTAGATGACTTTCCTTTTCTCCACATCCATGCCAGCATTTGTTATTCTGTCTTGTTGATAATAGCCATTCTAACTGGGGTGAGATGATAACAACATACTGTGGTTTTAATTTGCATTTCCCAATGATTAGTGATTTTGAACATTTTTTCATGTGTTTGGCCATTCGTATGCTTCTTTTGAGAATTGTCTGTTCAGGTCTTTTGCCGATTTTATAATTGGGTTGGTTTTTTGCTGTTGAGTTCCTTATATACTCTGAATATTAGCCCCTTGTCTGATGTGTAGTTTGCAAACACTTTCTGCCATTCTGTAGGTTGTCTCTTCACTTTGTTGATAGTGTCCCTTGCTGTGCAGAAGTTTTTAGTTTGATGTAGTCCCATTTGTGTATTTTTGCTTTGCTGCCTGTGCCTTTGTGGTCGTGCTCAAAAAAGTCCATCCCACTCCCCCTATGTTTTCTTCTAGTAGGTTCATAGTTTCAGCTGTTAAATTTAGGTCTTTAATCCATTTTGAGTTGATCTTTGTGTATGGTGAGAGATAGGGGTCTAGTTTGAATCTTCTACATGTGGATATTTAGTTTTTCCAGCACCACTTATTGAAGAGACTATCCTTTCCCTACCGTATGTTTTTGGCATTTTTGTCAAAAATCAGTTGACTGTAAGTGCATTGGTTTGTTTGGGGGATCAAATACATTATGCTGAGTGAAAGAAGCCTTACATAAAAGATCACATGCTATAAGATTTGATTTATATGAGGACAGGCAAAAGTAATGTGGGGTGGAAAAAACATCAGACACGTGGTTGCATCTTGTAGAGATGGGGGATGGTATTGTATGGGAACGAACATAGGAAACTTGTTGGGGTTGTGATAATGTTGATTAGGGTTTGCATTATACAATTGTATGTATTTGTCCAAACTCATAGAATGAGACCTTTAAGATTTGTGCATTTGATTTTATATAACTTTTATCTTAAAATTAAATAATTTGGACTGTGGCAAATGATGTATTCAGGAGTGTAGTGAACTGAAGTCTTTAAGTTACTTTGAAATGTTTCAATAAAATGGGTTGATGTATGAACAGTGGGATGATACATGCATGATAAAGCAAATATGGTAAATGATAATTGTAGACTCAAAGCAGTGGGTATAGAGGTGTTCACTGTGTAATTCTTTCAACCTTTCTGTATGTTTGAACATTTTCCTAATAAATGTTGGAAAAATGTTTAATAGGATTTTTCATTATGTAGGTGACATATGCCTAGCAAAAATATTTGGAAAATATAGAAAATAAAAGGAAGAAATATTATCCATAGTCTAGCCATCCAGAAATAACTATTATTTGATGTTTTTGCTTTTAGTCTTTTTTCTGTGCTTCGTTTTTACTTTGTTTAATGGTTAGGATGCTATTTTATATGCTTGTATTTTATTTTTCCACAATAAGCTTTATAACCTATTAGTTCCACTGCCAGATGATTTTATCAAACTAACACACTATAGCTTTCTTAAGGCGTCCTCCTATTAGATTGTTTAGATTGTTTTCCATATTTTATTGATATATTGCTATAATGGATATCTTCATATGAAAAGTTTGCTCTCGATTTTAGATTATGTCATTAGGATAGGTCTTTGTAAGTGGAAGTCCCAAATCAAAGGGTGCAAAAAGTTTCAACATCCTTCATACACATTGTCAAATTTTTGATTCCCTCATCCTTTTCTTTCAAGAACAGTTCCTGGAAACTATTCTATTCCGCAGAACCCCCAGAGCACCTCAAATCCCAATGAAAACATCACCGGTCTAGAATAAGTCATTCATTGGCTATCTGTCAAACTAAATTTTTTATTTAATTTCTCTGCCGTTCCAGAGTTCAGAGAGGTTTAGTCATCTGCCTAAGGTCCCAGCTAATAAATAGCAGAGCCACCATTTGACCCTGTATGTATCAAGGCAGTATCCAGCAAAAAAAAAAAAGATGCTTAATAATGCTTATTCAGTGAGCACATGGATGAAAGGGAGCACCGAGGGCTTAAATCAGTTAGATCTATATTTCCTCTGTATTTCCCTTCAGAGCTGTGAAGGACTTAGATTACTTTCTTTCTGATACTATCCTGTATGATGTTCTTATTGCATGCTGGTTTATTTGTTCTGTCCATACCTACCTCATGTAAAGGAAGCAGGCTTTTGATTTTCCTTGGCTCAGGCCACAGAGTTCCATGTAAAGCTCATACGTTACAAGATGCTAATTGATCTACTATTGGAAATGTGGACCAGGTCCTGGTGACGTGAAGATTCTGACTGCTCTTCGCCCCCTAGGCTTCTCATGTGAATCACAAACGGATTTATATCCAGTGTGTGATTCTCTCCTCAGAGGTTGGAGTGGTCTGTAGGTTTCCATGGGCAGCAGGGGAATGTGTCCCCCCAGGTCTGGGCATCCTGTACCGCACCGCAGGCCCAGGTGAGGAGCTGGGCTGTGACCAGCACGGACAGTGTACTTTGGCAGGAGCAGTTCCTTGTGCAGCGGCATGAATGGGCGCCCCAGGAAGTGGTGACTCAGGGGCTGTGAGGGCTGCTGGCTTGTGGGGACATGGCCGTTCTCTGAAATGGAGACTAGATAGGGAGGGGGTCAGTTCCTTTACAGACAAACCCAGGAGGAAGGATTGTTTGTCCTTGTGTACAGAGAAGAAAATGGGACTAATTATTCCTTATTTATTACAATCCTCTAATCAGAGAACGAATGAAGTATTGCTGCGAGCAGCTGCGTGCTCTCTTGCCATACGTAAAGGGGAGAAAGAACGATGTGGCTTCAGTCCTTGAGGCAACGGTTGATTATGTGAAGGATATCCGAGAGAAAATCCCTCCAGCCGTCATGGGCCAGGTATTCAACTCCCAAAGCCTTGAATTTTATCCTTATAGACAGTGCTTTAGTGCTACAATATTATTTCTTTTTATTTCTTTATTTTTTATTTTTATTTTTATTTTTTAAAATTTTTTTTTTTTTTTGTCTTTTTCGTGACTGGTAAGGGGATCGCAACCCTTGGTGTGGTGCTGTCTGCACCACGCTCAGCCAGTGAGCGCACCAGCCATTCCTATATAGGATCCGAACCCGCGGCAGGAGTGTCGCTGCACTCCCAGCGCCGCACTCTCCCGAGTGCGCCACAGGGTCGGCCCTCTTTTTATTTCTTATAATTGGAAATCTATGTGTCTTTGTATTATGTAAAAATATCTATATCTGTCTAAATATATTTCTGTCTATCTCTATATTTTTCAGATTACAGAGGCACTTCAGAGCAATAGGAGGTTTTGTAAGAAACGGCAAATATTCTCTCTCCCGAGCCCAGTCATGGCACAAAGGTATGATAAAGGCTTCTGTGAATCCGAAGTCTGCTTATTATTTTCCTCTGATGCTGATGCTGGATGCGGAGATAGGAATTGAACCATCTACAGTGAAAGCTCAGGCATTTATTAAGGATCAGTGAATTTTCCCATTGCCAATGTGGATCATTTCTATAGTGATAAACACATGTAGCAATCTCAGATCCATGGTCCTTTCATCATCTGACTCACCCGTCTCCTTTTATTATTTCTGAGGATCTTAAAATGGGGCTTTGCGGCTCATAGCTGTAGTGACTGTGGCAGTCTTGCTGGAGCACTCTGGATTCCAGCATTCCTCCGTCCTGGAGGTCCCAGAGCAGTCCAGCCCTATCTCAATTAGCAGTCTTAAAAAAAACTTGCTAGTACAAAATGTAACATGCCAAATAATTGCTTACTTATTTAGATTTATTAGAATATGTAAACAATGAGAAACTATACAGGAAAAGCAAATCATTCCAGCATGTCCTGAAGCATCATCATGGGTTCTGTTCAATTCTTTGTTCTCATATATAAATAACCATAGTTGAGGCTTTGTCGGTGCTTTTTAGAACTTGAAGGACAGAAGAGCAGGTGAGCTCAGTGATATTCATGTTGTCTTCCTTGAGAAATGTGTAAAGTATTGTTCTGTCCTTTCAAGGGAAGACAGTGTGTTTACAAGCACTTACTCACCTGTGAGAGGAATCCGACTCCTGGCTAATAAGCGCTTGAACGTGTATTCCGTTCCTGCCGCCGCGGGCTCCTTGGATGAAGCCGTGAGAGGTGAGTCCCGCCTGCCACCTGTGCTGCTCGTGTGGCTTGGCCTTCGTGGCCACTGCACGTCCTGGGGCTCCTGGGCACTCGCCACCATGGCCGGGGAACCGAGAGTGGCTGGAGCATTACACACTAGTCCTTCTGCTGTTGTCAGATTGAAGTACACAAGGTGGCCACAGACATTCAAATACTGTTGTCCCTGCAATTGGGCTCACAGTTGACCAGACTTATCAGAAAGCTCATCTTGCGAATAGATGATAAGCACACTGGTGACTTGTGTATATGAATAGAATCTAAAGGGAAGGGCGGCATATTATTGTTAATTCAGTACTGACTGTGTATTGAGCATTTTATGTATTAATTTATTTGTATCTTTGCTTCTCAATCACTGGTTAAAGCTGCACACTCCACCTCACCATAAATACAATGCCTTACCTGCTTTCTCAGCTGTATTTTCCTTCATAGCATGTGCCGCCTTCTAATACAGTTCCCTTGTATATTTTGTTTATTGCCTATCTTCTCCCATTAGATTGTCAAATCCACGAAGGCAGGGATTTTTCTTTTTTTTTGGCTTGTGTTATTCATTGCTGTATATCTAGTGACCAGCACACAGAAGGTGCTCCAGAAATACTCATTATACAAGCATTTATGGTAGAACAGACATTTACTCAGTGGGAGGCATTTGGGTTATACGTGTTATATAAGCCTAGGCATGCCTGTGTACTTGTAGAAGTAAGAAGTCAAAAACAGAGCCAGATTTAACACAGCTACCAGTTTGTGACTTTCAGTATTCCTGAAGGTTACTCTCCATTGAGAAACAAGGAAGGTGTGGACCTCCTGCCCTGAGCGTTCGAGGCCAGGTGACAGCACTGCCCGTCTCCGCAGCCCCCTGGTCCGAGGCAGCCCTTTGGCCGACTTCCTCCGGGGGGTCTGCTCTCGTTTAGCACCTCCCCTCACGCTCCCTGCTTAACTCCAAGTCCAGCCCCTCGTTCTCAGCTTAAACGTTCCCGCCTCAAAGATGGGGACACAAGGACAAACAAGATGCAGTTCTCGTTCTTACCGAGTTTTCAAATTAGTGGCAGAGAGGGCCACCGAAAAAAATATGGCTCCCACAGTGTTTTATGTGCTGTGGTGGAGGTAGTGTGTGTCCGTGGGGCCTGGTGGAAGCCGGGAACGAAGGAGGTTACTAGGGTNGTGTTTTATGTGCTGTGGTGGAGGTAGTGTGTGTCCGTGGGGCCTGGTGGAAGCCGGGAACGAAGGAGGTTACTAGGGTCGGGGTCTAAAGTCAAAAGAGAAGGGGGCCAAAAATAGAACACAGCCCTCCTTGTCCATATAATCAAAGGAGCTGCAGGGTGGGGTGTTTTATTAGTCAATTTAGACTTTTCTCCTGACATAGGGGAGAGGGGAGGAGAATAGAAAAAAAAGTTGCCGTGAGCCATGGTTAATCTACTTAAAGTAGCTGTGGCTGAATGTGACATGGAATGATTAAATCAGCCCAGATTAAATCAGATCAAGGTCAGGCCACAGGCATATGCCTGTCAATGTTATTTCTTGTACATCGGATACTATTTCTATTCTGCGAAAACTCTGAGACACTTTCCATGGCAGTGAGTTCAGGCCCTTCTGAGCCCCAGCATCTCGTGGCGTTGCTACACCCAGAGAGGCCGCTCTAGGGAGGACAGACACACAGACTCATGGTGTGTTCAAACCAGGGAAGACCTTCAAGTGAGTGAGTCACACCCCCATTTTTATTTTATTTATGTACATTTGTCCTTTGAAAAGCCACACAATATAGATCCTTTACTAGCCTGGCCAGGATAATCACTGCCTTCATTTTTTATGAATTTCTTTTAAGTTTTTTTTGAAGGAGGTTACTAGGGTTGGGGTCTAAAGTCAAAAGAGAAGGGGGCCAAAAATAGAACACAGCCCTCCTTGTCCATATAATCAAAGGAGCTGCAGGGCGGGGTGTTTTATTAGTCAATTTAGACTTTTCTCCTGACATAGGGGAGAGGGGAGGAGAATAGAAAAAAAAGTTGCCGTGAGCCATGGTTAATCTACTTAAAGTAGCTGTGGCTGAATGTGACATGGAATGATTAAATCAGCCCAGATTAAATCAGATCAAGGTCAGGCCACAGGCATATGCCTGTCAATGTTATTTCTTGTACATCGGATACTATTTCTATTCTGCGAAAACTCTGAGACACTTTCCATGGCAGTGAGTTCAGGCCCTTCTGAGCCCCAGCATCTCGTGGCGTTGCTACACCCAGAGAGGCCGCTCTAGGGAGGACAGACACACAGACTCATGGTGTGTTCAAACCAGGGAAGACCTTCAAGTGAGTGAGTCACACCCCCATTTTTATTTTATTTATGTACATTTGTCCTTTGAAAAGCCACACAATATAGATCCTTTACTAGCCTGGCCAGGATAATCACTGCCTTCATTTTTTATGAATTTCTTTTAAGTTTTTTTTCCAGCTATATTTTTCTATAGTAGTAATCATGTTGGACATCCCATTTTGTGTCCTGATTCTTTAACTTAACTTGTGTCATCCCTACTTTAATTTGCAACCCTCATCACCATTTTAATGGTTTTAATAGTTTATCAAATGATTTATAGAGTAATTTTCTTAGCCATCTTCCAATTGATACATTTAGTGTTTCCAGTTTGGGGGAGAGTGATTTTTACATCATGTTGTAGGAAATACTTCCTTGTATGTAAAGTTTCTTGGACATTTCCTTGGGCTGGATACCTGGAAGAGTGTGATAAATGCAACCACACTGTTTTGTTTGTTTGTTTGTTTGTTTTTGACTGGTAGGGGGATCACAGCCCTCGGCACGGTGTGGTCTGCACCACGCTCAGCCAGTGAGTACACCAGCCATCCCTATACAGGATCCGAACCCACGGCCTCAGTGCTCCCAGTGCCGCACTCTCCTGGGTGAGCCACAGGGCTGGCCCTAACCACACTGTTTTTGAGAGAGTTGCAATCCATTAAGTCTTCCAAATTTTACTTTTACCAGCCAGGTTAGGAAATTGTAGGCTAGAGAAGTTAAATGATCACCCCAAGTAAGAGGTTTTCTGTGCTAAGCCTGCCCTGTAACATGGACATGTTTAGACTTCATCAGCTTGCCTTTTTGTGTATTTTTTTCCATAAGTCTGTGTACATATTTGCTTCAATTATTTTTCCTAATTATTTCAGATACATTTGTATTTAAAGTAGATACTGGATTACGTTATTTTACTTTCCTTATTATTAGTGTCCAGCAGAAAATGAATATTCACAGTGGTACCTTAGATTACATTGTACATTTTATATTTATTTTTTCATCTTCTAGTTACTGTATAGAATATAGATGTATGATGATATAACCTGCTTCGGTGATGGAAAACCAACCAAACTTCACTCGTGGCTGGATGGGGTTGTTCTTTCCAGCATCCTTCCTTGCTTCATGGGGATGGTTAATATTGATTATGATGAAAACCAAGCACACACACACACCCCAAAAGGCACAGAGATGTGTTGCTGCTCTAAGATCTCTGTCTTCTCATGAAGATGCATGAATACTAATTTATAGCGTGTGTATTGCACTAAATGTCACTACTAAAAAGTTCACGTTGTTCCATCCGCAGTTGAGTGTAGCAGTAGTGCAAGTTCATAGCATGAGGAAATGAAAGAGAGGACGTTTTATTTCAGCTGTGGTATTCAGAGTTACAGAATTGTGTATACTGACAGGTATTTGTTTTCTTCCTTATTAAAGGTCAGTCAAACTCCACATCGGAGAACGCTATTGGTGAATTGTGTAAAGCTCAGAATCCCAGCACAGCTGTCTCTCTCAACTCCTTCCATGTTGTCAGCTACTATTCCACAGTCGTCCCTCCCTATGATGCAACTGCCATTGCAAATCAGAACATTTCAATTCATTTACCATCAGCCGTGCCTGCAGTCTCAAAGTTTCTTCCTCAGCACTGAAATTCTGTGCTGGGCCAGACATGCACAACCCTCCGCAACTGTGTGGTAAGTCTTCGGGGGTCCATGGGTCAGATCAGACTCTTTCACTCCAGCCAGCAGGGCCCCTGACTTGCATTTTGTTGTTAATACTCTGGTCAGAAGCCCCTTACTGGGCCCTAAGTACTGTGCTAGTTTCTAAGTTACTCTACCCTGATGAGTGAAAATCAGGTGCAGTCAGCCTGGGCTCTGTGCCCCATGCGGCAGGGCATGGGGCACAGAGCCCCATGGATCTAGATATCCAGAACCAGTGAATCTGCATGTAGCTCTGCTAGTTTGGCCTGAAGTGACCAGATGGAGCCTGATTTCCTCTAGAGCTGAGTGCCCTACCCCTTTGGCCCTTGGCTTCTACGCAGAACTTCTATGTTGCACATCCCATTTCACCGTCCTCACCCTCAGCTGGCCCTGCTACTGGCTGCTGCTTTATCTCTTAGGCTGGCAGCAGTCACTCACAGATATCCATACCTGTTCCTCCAGTCTCTAACAGGGCTGGTTCAGATACCAGATGTCCTCACACAACAGACATTTATTGAGCACCCATTAGATTCTGGCATTGTGCTTAACTACATTGTGCTAAGAATATAGTATATAAAGATAGACATGACTCTTACCCTCATGAAGCTTTGGTATCAGGGGATGCAGACAAAGCAGCAGACAACTGTGGTGTGGGTTGGGGCACATAGAAGGAGCACCCTGCTATAAAATATGTAATCTAGACTGGGGAGGGCCGAGCCTGTGGCGCACTGGGGAGAGTGCAGCGCTGGGAACGCAGCAGCGCTCCCGCCGCGGGTTCGGATCCTATATAGGGATGACCGGTGCGCTCACAGCGCTCACTGGCTGAGCGCGGTGTGGCCGGTCTCAAAAAGGACAAAAAAAATTTTTTTAAATAAAAAATTTAAAAAATAGACTGGGGAGAGGTTAGGGGCTGCTTATCCCTGGATAAGTATTGTCTCAGCCAAGATCTAAAGACTAACAATTAGCCAGGTGGAGGGCTAGTATTGGACAAGGAGGGGAAGAGCATTCTAGGCAGATGGATCAGCATATGGAAACCATGGTATCTTCTTTCTTTCTTTTTTTTTTTTTTTTGGAAGAATGGTCCAGTTCTAGAAGAAGACGTAAACCAGATTGACCTGCTTAAAATGGACTTCTGAAAACCTTAACACAGTTGTTAGTACTTCTGCATATTAAGAATAGCTAACATGTTTTGAGTACTCAGTAAGTAATGTACCAAATACTCTGTACTTAAGGTGGATGATTTAACGCATCCCTGAAGGAATCCTTTGAGGGTAGGCACTATTATCTCCATGTGACCTCTATAAAAATGTGAGGAATAGTGACCTTCCCAAAAAACATTTGCAAAAAAAAATATGCTAAAGAGAATTACAAGAAAGTGTTAAAATATGAAGTATGTACCTATGTAATAATGTCGAAGACCAGGGTACATGAAAGAAAAGATTACAACATCATTGTCTTTTTATTGTTGACCTATACTTACTCTATGTGGTTTTTGTTGGAGAACTGTTGTAAGAAAATAATTACTGTTGATACCAATAAATAATGCTATTTTAAAACCTGTTTATTCACCTGGAGATTTCACATGTTTTTACAAATTATTTTATATTGTTTTAGAACACAGAAAATATACTTGTGACATGAGTAAGAATGGGCCAGGATTCAATTAATGTGGGTTTTTTCCGCCTCTCCTTTGAAGTAGCAGTTTTGGGCACATTAATAGCACATTTGAAATTCACACTCCAGACCACCTCCTGGGTGAAGTTTGACAATACAGGAAGAATGGAACAAAGAATGATTTTGAGATCTACACCCAGAGACCTGATATCAAAAGACCTGGCATCGTCTGGCTTCCAAGGAACTTGCTCAAAGCCTCTGCAGCAGCGAGAGTGCCGGCCGCTCACTCCCCTCATCTTCCTGCGTACTTGGATCTCCCCCAGCCAGAAAGCTGCAAGAACAAATGGCCTAGGTGACCTGGATTCTTTTGTCCCTCAAAAAAATTCCACAATTTATGAAAAAGTACACTATAAAGAAGATCCACGTGGACTGGATAAAGCAATAAGACTGGGAAGGTGCATTGATGCCCCAGTGTCACCGAGTACAAATATTGCAACTTGATTTTTATTTTTAGTGTCCCTGTGAATCACTCATTTATATCTAGGTCATACCTTTTCCATATTTGACATTTTAAAGAGCATCCTCCCTTATTCACCATCCAAACTAAGGAATCCAGAAAGAGGCCAAGAGAGGTCATTGCCTCCTCACTTGACTCCCGATGAATAAATTGACATGTTTGCTTTTGCATGTCCCAGTCCCTTGGCTGAAATGATAGTTGATAGGTAAAGTTTTTTTTCTGGATCTTGCGTTACAAACAAGCAGGTCTTCATTTTCTTTGTTTTTCATCTCTTCCTTCATATGGATATTAGGAAAGACTATTGAAAATAAGGGGGGAAGTTTTTGTTTTATATTTCACTGAAATGTCCTTACGCATAAGTTTTATTATTAAAGAAAATATTCAGTTTTGACCCTGAAAATGGTAATCCCTTTTGTTTCCTTTAAAAAATATGTGTTCCCTCTTTTAGTAGTACTGTATAGGGAATTTAATTTCCTAGAGTTTTATTTGAAAATTACTGTAGGCATAGCCTAATTTTCATGTTAAATTGTATAGCTTTTCTTTGAAGATGCCAAGAAGATGGAATCTGTAGATGTTTGACATACTTTATAAATGTACTGGAAGTTTCCAACTAAGGTTTCTACGCTTATTATTATAAATAGGTGCTTGCTTCTTCATTCTCTTGCCTTGAGGACTAATTTCTTTGGCCCTGGAAGAGAACCTGTTGAGGATTTGGGGCACTGGGACTATTGCCGATGTCCCCAGCTGGACTTCACTGCTGCTCAGGCTTTTGCTTTGCATCAGGGATCCCCTGGGTCCACACGTGGGCCACAAGAGAAGCCTGTGGCTGGGAATTCTTCAGTAGAGGACCTAGAAAGTGCGAGCCCCAGAGCCCCAGGCTACTTGCTGCTCTCTTAGTTCCCTTTTTCTTTCAGCATGAAGAGGAGGCTACCAATCCATTGTGAAAGCTCTGTTTCTTTTCAAGCCTGGTCCCCATGACCCTGAACTTCATGCAAGTGTTGAAATTTGTTTCTAATACAAAAATGTCATTTTTAATAAATTATTATCCTCTTCTGAGTGAGCTCAATTCTCAGCTAAGGAGGAAAGGTTAGTTGGCCTCCACCCATAGAAAAAGAGCGGGATATTCTTTGTAAAAGTCAAGCTGGCTGGTCATGAGACAGTTGCAGTGTTATTTTCACAATGAAAAGGTGCAAGGACCTTGCCTAGAGAAGGTGGCAGCTTGTAGGTGTCATGTGGGGAGTGGCAGAATTAGCAAGACTTGGCAAATGATCTGATACAGGGGTTGTGAGGAAAGGCAAAGAATGAAGGATGACACCCAGGCTTCTGGCTTCAGTGGTTGGGTGGAGAGTATTGATGCTCACTGAGGGAACACAAGGGAAACAGCATTTGGAGGGATGGCACTAGAAGGTGACGGTTTTATCTGGGGACATGTTGCATTTGAGATATTTGTAGGATACCCTAATGGAAGTAGCCAAAATAGATTAAATAGATTCAGATATGTGCAGTGCAGGCAGGAGATCTGGATGAGAGAGAACATGGTGTGGCCGTCATCAGCACTGGGACGGGAATGATAAAGGGGGGGACTCAGACATTAAGTGGTGAGAGTGGCCCAGATGACCCAGTAGAAACTTATAACCCTGAAATTCTATTATACTATAATTCATCATAGAAGTCACTTGGTCAGGCTCTCAGTGACACATGACATTACGAGTTACCAGTGATTTGAGGTACATGAGTAAAACCCTCAAAGGCAGAGCACACGAGTGGCCAGTGGCAACTGTTTACTGGCTGTTTTTTGAATTGTGGAAAATGTAATTTTTCTGAATTTCTGGCTCCTGAAAAATTCAGAATGAGGGCAATACTGGATCTGTTTCTAGTGTGCAAAATAGTATCAAACTGCTTAGGCCGAGAAGTGCCTCCCCCTTTGCATGGAGCATCAGTTTTCCTCTGGCTACTCTTCCCACCCAGCCTGCCTCATTCATTGGACTGGCTTGCTTGGGTTCTGCAGGTATTCCACTTTGACTTCAAAAGGGGCAGTGGTTCTCCTACACAAGGGAATCACTTTGGGATAGGGGTGGGTGCTTATTAAAATGCAGATTCCCAGGTCACACCCCACAGGGTCGGATTTGGTAGGCTTGGCTGGGCTGGTACGTGGGAACTTGCATTTCTACAAACACTGCCAGGTGCATTTGCAGTTATTAGAGGGTATCTGATTATCCCTCTTAAAAACACCCCATGCACATAAATGTATGCAGATCCCCACCTGGAACAAAGTAAATACAAACTAAAACCAATCGCATTGATTTCCAAACCTGGCGATGCATCAGAAGCACTTGTAGGTTTATTAAAACCATACAGTTTCAGGACTCTCTCAGAGACTGATTCCATAGTTCTAGAAGGGGGCCCAGGAGACTGCACAGGATGATTCAGAGGTACAGCCAGGTTTGAGAGCCGCTCTTCATTTATAACCTGCTGATCAAGTGAGTGTTAAGGGCTGAAGTCAAGCAGTGAAGCTCGGGGAGCTCAGCCGTCCCCAGTCTAGACAGGCAAGGGTGGAGAGAAGAGTTACTTCCATGCTGATCGATGAGGAGAGGTTTTGCTGAGGAGGTGGTTCCAGAAACTGCTGTGGTAAGTCAGATAATCAGGAAGTATCGCTGTGGGAAATTCAAAGGTGGTATACCTAAAGAGAGTGAAAACCCGGAGGTGAGGTTAGGGCTTCACTCATTCTATCTAGATGGCAATTAAAACGGCTTGCATGAAGGGAGGTGCCTTCAAATTCTTATTAGATATTTCATATTTTGTAAAATTACTCTAACGGTATTGTTAAAAGCAGAATGTCACTTCTGCAAAATAACCAACACTTGAAAATATATGTCGCTTTTCTGAATGACATTGATGAAACAAAATCTTGAAACCAGAACCTGAGCCTCCTGGTATTTTTCTACCCGATCAGGCACGCTTTCCCCTTCCCTTCTGTGTGTCTCCCTGGAACACAGAATGAGGAAGCAGGAAGGCCACGGGTCACCTTGCTTAATCGGGTATCAAGAGCTGGTTTCATCACCATGGAAACGTGACACTCCTACGGAAGACAGAGAAACCTCTCATCGCTGTGTTTTTCAAGGTTGTTTTTACATCCCAGAATAATGTTCTTTCTGAAAACAATGAAAACAGGAAGTCACACACACGCATGCACACAATTACATTACATAGTGTCTTATATGCTGCTGAATTTACTAATCAGACTTTAGTAAAGATTTTTTTTTTAATTTTTGCTCCAAGCAAAGGTTTCTAAAAGTCTGATTACAAGATGGGAGGACTTGAGCACTGCTGGGAGAAACTTCAGGGAAATGGACTTCTAAAATACACAGATCAACTTATTCTGGAAAGTGGTCTGCTAAAGCGTGTCGCCCAAGAAGTCTTTACAGACATATTTCTTTCAGCTTATTTCTTCCCCAAGTAGTCTTAAGGCTACGTGAGGGTGTTGGCAGTGGTGTAATTTATAAAACACTGAATTTCTCCTCCTTTCACACTGTCTCAGGCTATTTCCTTGTGTTCCTCAAAATAACAGCCAAATTTTTTTAAATTCTATGGGACTTATGAGACTCCCTACTATTTTTGAACCCCCAGTAACAGGTCTTGACATTGCAAGCACCTTGCACATTATTTTCCCATAGACCTGAAGTAGAGCTCAGTTTTGACACAGAAACCATTGAGAGGTGGGAAATCTTTCCCATAGTCATGTGTATTTTAGGGTAGGAGCATAGAAACAAGAATAAACTTAAATTGATTTCTTTTCCTACTCCTCTGGGCTAATACTGGGTCTCTCGTGTTGAGTATTCTAATACTCCCAAATCTATTGTTTCTAGAACATTAAGAAAGAGCTGAAAAACGCACAGGATTCATATCCCTGCAGTAATTACCTATTTCTTTAATATTTTTAGTTTATATTTACTAGAATAAAAAAGAAGGCCAATGTGGTTGAAGCACCGATTTTTATCTTCTAATGGAGATCTATAATTGAACTACCCTTTTGTGGAATCCAGCTGGTAAAATAATAATTTAAAACGTCTTTCTTAAGGAGACATTCTAGACTTTTTTTTCTTCAGTGCAACAGGAAGTTCTACTCGTTTATAGGGCTGGCGAGGCAGGAGCTGGACAGAAATGCCCCTAAGCTTTTGATTGAGTTAAGGGAAAGAGAGAGATGAGATCTTACTCTATTTTTTTCTTTTAAAGCAAAGGAGAGTATTTGGAAAAATTTGAATGTCAACATACCGTTTTGGCATAAAGGAACTTCTTAAGGGTTAATCCTAATCTTCTGCAACTAAGAAACTACTGCAGATTTATTCAGAGCTCAAAATATTCCCCTGCTTGCTTTAGTCATGTGAGAAGAATCGTGTATGAGGAAGGGAATTGGATTCCTTTCTTGACCGTCAATGCCCTCCCCCTGTGAAGGAAAAGCTATGAGTTTCAATATAAATATTATTGCTGGCCACAAAACTGCCCAGCTCCTTTTAAAAAGCCTGGCCACAGAATTTGACTGGCAGAAAACGTGTTTATACTTACTGTATCGCTATCAATTCTCCCTAAGATGGAAAACCTGCAACAAAGGATGCGATAAAAGGCTGCTCTCTGGGGCAGGATTGTGTCAGCCCATGGGGCAGTTACAGGGAGATCGTGTGAAGGGTTTGCACTTACAACCCTGGCTCTGGTCCAGCCAAGGCTTGGAAAAATGCTCCCGGTTCTCTACCCCAGCAGCAAATGATATGAATTCACTCTACAAGGGGCACGTTCAATGGCCTGGCTTGGCAGAGGTGAAGGTGAAGGTGCTTGTGTTGATGGTTTGCTTGTTGAGGCCCAAAATAGTCTATGGAAAGGAGGCATCTATGCAGCATTTTATCACAGGTTAACTGTATTGGAGAAATTGAGTTAAAATGTTAAATCTCAGCTACTAGAATTGGCTTTGTGTCATTTGGGTATTTCCTTCCAATGCTAACGAGAGCTCAGGAATACTAATCAGATCCCACTGGCAAAGCCAAGGCAGTCATGGCAGGCTCAGCTGAAAATTATTTTTCACTGTCTACACTTGGATATTCTGCACCCACTTAAACAAAGGCAAGGCAAAGCCATCAGTGATTGTGCTCCTCCTGTCCCTAGTCCAGGCCTCCCACAACATACCCCTCATACTGTTCTTTTACATTTGCCAGGGCCTTTCCTCTGTAATGAATATAGCTTCTCCTCTACATCACCAATACCTGATGCTCATCCATATGCCACTTGCTCACTGCTCAGCTCTGGTCACTGATTACCTTACACGTAGGCCCCTGAGCTACCCACAAGAGCAGCTTAGTATTTTGGAAAGAGCATAAGCCTGGAAGTTAGAACGGTGTGAGCAGAACCTAATTCCACCGCTGTTAGCTGCATGTGCATATTTGGGTAAATTATCCCCCTGCACTTGTTTCCTCTTCTGTAAAATGGAATAACAATATTTTAATGTTTATAAAAGGTCCTTGCATGGAGTGGACCCTCACCAAACGGTAGCTGCTGTTTTTTATCTTGCCACCTTCTCTTCCTGCAAACTGTCTACTCCCCAAGACACTGCACAGGAGGAAAAAAACACACTTCTTACTGTCATTTCATGCCACTCCTGCTCTGTAAAATCCTAAACAGTGAGGGCGTTTGGGTTCCTAGAGATGTTGGGATTCTTTAACTCCTAATAGTGAGGTTTAAGGTCCTGCAGAAGCTGTCCCCTTTCTTTATGACTATCTTTCCAACAAGACAGAGCATTTATATTTAACACCATCTTTTCCACCCTCCATCACTCTCTACACAGCCCACCAGTCAGGCTGAAGCCTTGTAACAGGGAAGGAACACGCAGTTTATGTGGATTCTACACATGACTTTGGGGTTGCTAAGAAGTCCATTTCTAAATTGGTAATCCCCAGGTCCAGGGTTTCTCTCCTGCCCTCACACCTCCAGCCTTAGGGGCTAGTTTATGTGAGAGGCAGCATTGTAGATTGGAATCCCAGCTCCATGGCTTCTAGTCATACTAACTCAGGGCTCCTGAGCAATCATTTCTGAGCCTTAGTTTTCTCATCAGTTAGAGTTAACACCTAATTTACAGATTTGTCCTGAGGATTAGAGAAAATGCATGCTACATGTCACTAAGGGTAGCACCTTTCCCACTGTAGTAGCTCAGTAAATAAAGTACGTCGCTCATCAGACTTGCCCACTCCTTTTTGCACGAAGCTTTGCTCCATACCTTCTTGGCTGAACGCGTGCGGCGTCCCATTATTAATTTTCCCCAGTAATGTTCACTTTCCTGCCTCTATAACTCAGACTAGAGACAACATCAACAAACAGTATCACTGGTATCTCTCTTATCTTTTGAAAGATATCTTTGTTTAAATTTTATAAACCTATATTATTTAAGTATAAAATAGATTTTTATTTTAATCTGTTAAATGAACTCCCCTGAAATCCCACTCTTTGAAGGTAACCGTTCTTATGAGACTGGTGTACTTCCATTTAGATTTTCTTTTATGCAAATAAAAATATTTAAATTATACATATAAAGAGACATTTTGATTTCTTACAAAATTGGAATCATGACTTCACCTTTTTAAATAGCTGACATTGTGTTCTATTTTAAGAATATCTCAAAATATATTTGGTTTCCCAATGACAGAGATTTAGTTTTTTCCATTTTTTGATTTTCACAAGCCATATTATAATAAATATCATAATTGTGTGTTTGCACAATTTCAAAAATATGTCTGCATGATAATTCAGCTAACAATTATTTACTGAGTCCCAATTATTTAGGTGGCAGGCACTTTTCTGGCACACTCCCTCAGTTCAAGGAGCTTATGTTCTAGCAGCGAATACATGAGATAAGTAAATACAAAATGCCATGGCAGCTGGTCATGGCCTGTCCTAAGTGCTGAAGGAAAAAGGCAGCAGGCCAGAGTTGAACTGGGATGCTATTTCAGGTAGGGCAGTTGAGGGAGAGTCTTTGATGAACTGGCATTTGGAAGACACTTGACTAAAACAAGAGAGCAAGCCACACAGTGATCTGGAAAGAGAACATTCCAGAAAGAAGGAGCAGGGACCACAAAGGCTCTGGGGTGAGAAGGGGCCTGGTGTAGGCAAGGAGCAGAGGGGAGGCCATTGGGGCTGGGTGGAGCAGAGGAGGAGAGAAGGGAGCAACAGGATGTGGATCCTCTAAGGCCACTGTCAGGACTGTGGCTTCTTACCAGCTGGAAGCCAGTGGAAGATGGGGCAGAAGAGGTCTGATGTACATCTTGAGAGGACCAGTCTGCCCGCTGGGCAGAGGCTGGACTGCAGACAGCAAGAGCAGAGGCGGAGGAATGAGTTAGAAGCGCTACCAGTCATCCAGGCAACTATGACAGTGCTGTGACCGTGGGCCGTGGAAAGTAGTCATTGAAAATAATGGTTTTGGTGGCTGGTGCAGATACAAGCCTGACTGGATGGGTTCAAGAGAGAATGGGAGAAGTAGGTGTGGAGACAGCAAGAACGGATAGCTCTTATCTGCAGCTGTGCCACAAAGAAGGGTGAGAAATGAGGGATGTGGAATCAGAATAGGGTGTTTTGAAAATAGGAGAAACTTCAGCATGTCTGTATGCTCATAGGAATGATCCTGCAAAGAAGGAAAGGTTTATAACTCAGAGAGAGAGAGAGGGTAATTGCTGGAGCCATGTTCTTGCATAGACTAGAGGGCTGTGGACATCAGAGCCAGTGCAGCCCGTCTCTGGGACTAGGAGGGACATAGAGCCATAGGCTAAGATGCAGGACTGAGACCGAGGGAGTGAGGGAAGTTTGGAGGGGAGAGTTCTAGGAAATGTCCTAGGAGAGTGGGCTAGTGAATAAGCAGTGGAAAGGTGGGATTGCTGGGCTGTGCGAGCATTCCCGTGCAGTACCTGGTGATGAATCTAAAGTGAGACAGTCAGAGCATGTTTGTGCATTTTCCTGCAGGCACATCTGGCCTTCTGGCTGCTGGTGTTGCGTGGGCAGATTGCACAGGGTTCCACCAGGCACTTTTGACAGAGAAGCCAGGGCCCAGGGAGTGCAGGGAATGTGCAGGAGAGTCATGAGCACGAAGACCTGGGGAATCTTGGCTTTACAGGTGAGGAGGGTGGGGGGCACCGAGCAGGAGGGTGCTGGGCACTGGATCCTGTGTGGGTGGAGGGTCTGGTCCAGCATGGTTCAAACATGGTTGGCATCGAAGTAGATGAGAGATGAGCTGTAAGGATAAGACGGGGCTGAGAGCGGACAGAGCGGTCAGAGAGTGGGATGCCTGGAATGGTGGGAGGGTCCGGAGGGGGCTGTTATTGGGATGGCCGTGCGCTTTCTCCTTTGTTGAACAGTGAAGTGTAATCATACAAGATTACGGACAGATCACATAAACCAGTCACTACAACCAGGCCTCATTTGTCCAGCATTATCTGCAGCTGAGAATCCCATTCATGTGAACATTCCAGAAGAAAAATACTTAAAACATATACTTCGTTTTAATGATTTTGATCGAATTCTTTCTAATGGCCAGATTGAAAGCTGTAATCGTATTACAAAAAGAGATTGTGCTTGAATAAAACACCTGCACAGAGAAAGAAAGGGCACAAGAGAATGAGAGAGAGTGTGATGAGCACTTTAATAAGGAAGAGTGTAACATCGGCCAGAATTTTCAAAGATCTACCATTTCCAGGGGGTTCCAAAGTCTTCATAAGGTAATAAGTTTCTATTTTTATAACAGAAGTAGGAAGGGGACCCTAATTAATTATTTGTCAATCACTCACCTATTTCTAGTCAATAGCACAAGGGCCTTAATGTATTAAAAACACAGAAATACAGTAAGAGACTCAGATTAATGTAACCCCAGACACAAAATTCAGGACTATGGAGTTAAGTGTCAAGTACTCGATGTGCTGAGAAGGAAAAAGGAGCAGCCCTTAGATGGATGGAGTGCGACTGGATCCAGATGAGGCCTCCTCTTGAGCTGAATCGTAAGTACTTTTTAAAACTGGGGCAGATAAAGTCAGAATTTCAAGTATGTTAGGGAAAGGCAGGTTTTTCCAGAAACAATGGTAGGACTACTGGCTAGCTTTTTAGAAGAAAAAAATAGAAATAAAGCTGCATCCCTAGCTCACCCAGCAAAATAAATTTCTGATGTATTAAAGATGTGGGGAATTTAAAAAAAAAAAAAACTATAAAATCATTAAAACTGATGTATATTTTTATAAACTTGAAGTGATAATTCCTTCTGAAGAATGACAGTGAAACCCAGACCCATGTGATTAAACACACACACACTCTGTATTTTCAATTAAGATGACTGGCAAATGGCTTGTTTCCCTAATACGCAAAGAGCTTTTCAAATCCATTAAGGAAAAGACACGTAAGCAGAGAGAAAAATGGGCAAAGGTCATGAACAGCATTTCATAGAGAAGAAATGCAAAGAAAATAAATCCTGTCTGTGAAGAGATGTTTACAATAACAATTGGTAACAAAATGAGCTATTTTTCACCTGCTAGATTTGACAAGGATCATAAACTTTAACACAGTGTTGATAAGGGAGTGGCAGGAACCATCATATGTGTGGATAGGAATTTAAATTTGCATCATTTATTTGGCAACACCCATCAAGATTTTAAATATACGTATCCTTAGTTCCACAATTCCATATCTAGGAATCCAACATGAGTTCAGGACCTCCTCCTCCTTCTCCAGAGGGGACGTAAGGGCCACAAGGAGAGCCATTGATTTTTTCTCTTCCCCCATCACAGCATAATCTGTGCCCACCACTATAGCCTGAACCCAGTCCCCAAAGAGGCTATCATTAAAAATGATTGCCCACCTTCCCCGCAAAAGCCACATGAACTAGTCCCATCGTTCTCTGCACACCTGTTTAATTTGCTCGCCACCAGAAGTCGAAGGGTCTCATGTCCTCTCACCACTGTAGCTCTTGCCATCTCCTGTTGGGACCTAATTTCCTACCCGCCCTAAATCCATACATTTCCTCCAGGATTCAGTCATCCACAGCAAAAGCCCTTGTACCCCGCTCCTTTCCAGGCTCACCCCTCCACTCCCGCCTTGGGTCTCATCCCCTATTGACCACTCAAGGACATTCCTCCAGCAATTGTCCCCTCTCCCTTTTGAACACCGGGTAGTTCCGTTATACACGATCAGTTCCATAGCACAATAAACATGCTTTAATATCTCCCATTTTAAAAAACAAAACCAAAACACCCTTTTTTGGCTCCACCTCACTTCCAGCTACTGCTCCATTTCTCTGTTCTTTACAGCAAAAGTCCTTGAAAAGATCTTTATGCTTCTTTCTTCATTTCCTCACCTCCCATTCTCTCTCTGGTAAGCATTTTACTGAGGTGTAATTAACCTGCTGGGAGGTGCACAATGGGAGGTATAGAACTCAATGAATTATCACAAAGTGAGCACACCGTGTACCAACAACCAGGTCAAGAAATAGAACACTGTCCACACCCAGAAACCAAGTTCCTTTCTATTACTGCCATCCCCTCCTCCCCAAAGATAGCTACTGTTATTACTTTTAATACAACACATTATTTTTGCCTGTTTTCAAAAACCATTTTGGAATAATACTGTATTTCTTTGTGCATGTTTTCTTTGGCCCAACATTATGTTTGAGAGATTTATCCAAGTTGTTACACATGGCAGGGGCCAGATCACACATTTTAAAGATTTTTTCTTTTTTTTCTGACTGAAGTGAAGCCCTTGGAAGGTTTTAAGTGAGGAGTAACATGGTGTGATTTTTGCACTCAACGGTTCACTTGGCTGCTACCTTGAGAGTGGGTTGGAGAGTAAGGACCAAGATGAAAGCAGAAAGAATGGTTAGGAGGCTATTGCGAAAATCCAAGCACAATATTAAATTCTCCAGTTTTAAAAAGAAAAGGCATTTTAGGTCAGTCCCTGAGTGGAGCTAAATCAAAGCAGCCATACACCGAGCTCAGTGTTGGACTTGCAATAATTAGGCCAGCCATCACACTTTAGCCCCAGAAAATAATTAACACGTTCACAACAAAAATAGCCTCTGGAAACAACCGTAATTTTGAAAATTAAAATAGGATAATTTATGGCTGAGAATAGATAGAAGTGTCAATATTTTAAAACCTTGGGTCTTAAAAGTAATATTTCATCAAATACAGAAAGCACGCTCAAGGCTAGAAAACCAAAATAATTTCAGCTACAAGGGGAAGGAACGCTTGACTCATCAAAAGCTGATTGAAATAGCAGCGTGAAGACCATGGAGTGCCTGCATATAAGTAATTGGAGATACAGAAACACACTCCCCAGCTGCAAGGTTTTGCTTTAAATAACACAGAAGAGTTTACATTCCTCCTTGATATTTAACACTTGCAGCATCAAAAAAAGCCTTGTTTTCTTGGTGACAAGTGTTTTTACATGACTTGGTTGAAACCAGCAATTACATGTGGTTGGGTTTTCATCTGTGACCGCACGATTTTTCTTGGTCCTGAGAATTCTCAGCTTTTGAAACAGAAGTTTTAACATTTTTATTCAGATCCACATGTTTGGTTCCATGTTGATTTTCACAAACTCTGGGCAGAAAATGCAGCTGGAAGTGGGTGGATTTTAAATCAAAGAGCATGACAAATAATGCCAGACTACAGCCTTACCCAATTCTGTAATTTGTCTAGGGCTGTGGCACTAATGGATATTTTTGTGGGGAAGCCTGGCTGCTTCATATAATATAAACATCAAAAGATTAGTTGTATCAAATATAATCTCATTTATTTATCAATTAAAGATCTATTGCTAATGTATTTATCTGGGCTTATTTTAGCTTACTTTGTTTCAGCTCCTACCATCTTTGAAGGAATGTCCCCCTTTAGAGCAAAATTTTTCAAAAGGGTTTATACTTCTCTCCGATTCCTCTCGTGACACTCCAGCAGGCTTTTGTCACCAATATGGTCTCGTCAAAGTCACCAAAGACCTGAATGTTGCTGTTCCTACACCAACTGCTCAGAATGTTTATTTTCTCTGCCAGTCTTCTGAAGATAATTCCTTTGCCTGTATCTTTGACCAAAAAAAGTGATTGATATGCATTTGAAGCCAGGCTGGATGTGAGATGAAGCCATTCAGAGTCAGACAAACCTAAATCGAAGTCCAACCTGCATAATTTATTGGTGGGTGACCAAGAGCAGGTTACTTTACCCTTCCTTGCCTCAGTTTCCTAACCCGTGAAATGAAGAGTTAATAAAACCTGCCTCGCAAGTTTGGGGGAAGATTAAATGAGAGCATGGGCCTGGCACATATTACCGATCATGATGTGTGAGACGTTATTATTACTGTTATCGATGATGTGTTGTTCCCATCTGCGGCCAGTGGGGCAAATAGGTTTTGTGCCAATAGATTCCTCCTACAAATCCTCCTGGGTAAGCTGCTGCCTCTGCTTCTTCTCAGCCTGCTTTGTTCGACTTTCTGCCTGCTCGAGGCATAAATCAATAACTTTGATGATAGCCACTGCTCCTGTGTATGAGATGAGGCAGGGAGAGAGGGTTGTAAGAGAGGAGGAGATCACTGACAAAAGTAATGGCAGGTCTATAAACTCAGCACACCATGGAAATAGGAAACGCTGGCATTAAACTGGCCGTTGCCTCTTTACATCTGGAGTCCCCAGTAAAATTGTAAGCTTTGCAAAGACAAGGGTGATGTCATCCATTTCTTCCGAGTCCCTCCACGTTGCGGTCCTTAGGTAGCTGAGCCAGTGGCTCTCAATCCTTTTTCTGCCAATTCATAAACATGGGTGCCATTCACATGAGCGATCACTCTCGTGGGGATCCCAAGATACTGTGAAATTCGCAACACGCGAGCAGTAATTCCTCGCTATTCTCTCTCCAGAATGCAAGGGAGAGGGACAATAATAATATAGGGATACATTTTATCTTGCTACCATTCACGTTTGAAACAATAATTTGTAAGCTTAACGTTATTGTAAGTAATAAGCTACTTTTGACCCCTCACACCGTTCGCCTTTGCCATTTCCACAGGCACCTTTCTGGATGTGACATGAGCAAACAGTGATGTCAGGGAGCCACAGGAGACCACAGGAGGAGACTGTGGAGATGGTACTAGCGCTGCTGGCGAGTGTTATGGGGCCTCTATTTTGAGCTTGACCCTCCTGAGGGAGCAGACGTCTTCTAGTCAAAAGGACTCATGGTCTCTTCCTTTCTTTTTAGCAGATCAGACCTGCATAGGAAACAGGAATTAATTGCTTAGGTCAAAGCTATGATTCTCAGTGACTGGTGTTCCAAATAACAAAGAATAATCCCAGTTTTTTATTATACCAACTTCCAATGTTTGGCAAATTTTTCCTACATAATGGGAATATGAAGAAGATACAGAATAATTATGAAAAGGGGAGATTTGGGAGAGGGATTTGTATCAGGTCAAAGGAGAAGATGGTCAAGGGGTTTGGAGGCCAATGAAATACCGAGTGAAAAGACACTGGCCTAAAGAGAAGGCTGTGTGATGAAGCAAGGCGAAAGCTGAATTCTTGATTATCTTTCCCCCCAGCCATTCTTCTCCTGTCTTAGTAAACGGCAAATCCATTCATTACCACGCCAGAAGACCTCGAGTCATCCTCGGCTCCTCTCCTTCTCTGAGACCCTCCATCTGACTGATCAACAAATCTTGCCTTCTGAGGTTTCAGAATGTTATTGGAACCCAACCACTTCATACCAGCTCCACAGTACCCATCCTGGTCCAAGCCACTGTAGCTCTCACCTGAGTGACTATAACAGCCTCTAACTAGTCTTCCTGCCTCCACCCTTGCCCCTCTACAATCTGTTTTTTCACACAGTAGCCAGAGTGATCTTTTTAATATTCAAATCAGATTATGTCATCTCTTTGCACACCTCTAATGGCCTCTCTTATTCAGTGAAACCCTATGAGTCTACGAGACCTTTTATGACCTTGATCTTTGCAACCTATTCAACATCATCTCCAACAACTTCCCCTCCCTCACTCTGGTTCTATCCCAATGGTCACCTGGGAATGGTTCCTTGAATATGCCTATCACAGGGTCTTTGCAGGTACAGTTCTCTCTGCACCTGCAAAGTTCTCTTCCAGAAATTCACTTGGCTAACTTACTTCATTCAAGTCATTGCTCAAAGGCCTCATTATCAAAGAGGACTTACCAGTCTTCATGGGCACCTTGATCATTGGCGCCTGCTTCTGCAGTCAATGCCTGTGACCAAATTGGCAATGTCAAACTCTGCAAAATTTCTAGAAGGTTTTTCTTTTTCTTTAAGGACCTAAAATGGAAATCTTTTGTCTCAAAGATTTATTAAGGTCAAGATTTTTGCTCATTATCCTCAGCACATGGTTGCTTCTATTACAAACTCCTTATTTAAAAGAATGGATAATTTGTGGACTTTTGGGATTTAAATCCATTTTTTAACATGGGTATATGTTATTGTAACTATTGTTTTTTACACTGGAACTGCTTGTATTTTATCCACTCTTAGTTTCAGAGACCTTTAATTACAGAAAGCTGCCCAAGGGAAGCACAAGATCAAGTTGTGTTGATGGGGGGGGGGCGGGGAGCAAATTAATAGACCTAATGGTTTGGAGTCTAAGATATTCATGAAGGGCTTTTCCCCACTTCTTCAAAACATAGGTATGTGTAATGTTAGGTGGAGTCAGGAAAATCATAGCTCATTTTGACAACTTAAACCTCCTAAACTGTTTACTAATGAGGCTTGCAGTATTTTATATTCACCTAATTCAATCACATGGTGAAAATCCTGCTGGGGTGTGAAGTCTGCAGTGGAAATACACATCCCTTATCGAGTTCCTGCAGACCTTTTGTGTCCCGAGGGGAATGAGCAGTCATGGAGTCTGATGAGCCCAGTTCTGAGTAAGAAGGAACCCTGAAGCAGCCCTGGTGGAGCTGGAGGGTGGGCACAGAGGCAGTTTCCATTTGGGGGTCTGGGTCCCACAGCAACCTCCTGGTGATGTGAAGGACGGTGGAGGGGTGGGGAGGCTACTCCCTCCTGCTCTGGGGATACCCCGTGCTGACCTCTGCCCTTGCGCCTGACAGCTGGGCGCCCAGCCTCCCCTGCCTCTGTTGTCACTCGTTGGTGGCTTGTGATTAGTGATCATCTCTGTCTTGCACATGGGAGGTGTGTGGCCCAGCTTTACACTCAGCCTATAAGCCCGAGCCTGGGAATTCCGTTCACAGATGGCTTTTGGCTTTTGCATCGAGAAACCAAAGGTGACTTGAATGGTACATTCAAATCCTGCCCCCAGGGCTGGGAAGAGTGTCACAGCTCAGGAAAGCACTGTTCCCAGGGAAGAGCTACTTCTTTCTCGGCCACCCTGGTGGTAGTGTCATTCTTGTGGTTCTTTTCCGTTTCCTGACCAGGGAGGCAATGACAGAAGTGTGACTGTCTTGGCTGATGATAGTCAGACATCCTCGCTAATTACCACTAAACACTGCAGGCCCCTGCCCGCTAAGCCTCAGCTTCCCCAAGTGTAAAATAAGGTGTTTAAACAAGGTTTAAATTTAAGTCAATTTCTGAGCATCCATCAGACTCCAAAAATTGAGGCAGTTTCTCAGACGAATTGCAGTAGCAGGTCTAGCTGTTATTTCCACCTAGCAATATCATTTTAAGGGTAAAGGAAAATTATTTTTTTTTGTCAATTTGCCAGGTGTTGGCTTTGCTGACATTTCTACTGCCTCAGTTAGCCCTATTGCCTTGGAATTCCCCAGGTCACTCCAGCTAGGTCAGAGGAGGAGCTTATGGTCACTGTGGGCTGGTTTTATTTAGTTGCCTTGAGCCCTGCAGGCTCTTGTGCTCTGTCTTTACTGTCACTCTGGCTCTGTCCTTGCCCCTGGTACTTACCCAGCCTGCCTCAAGGAAGAGTGTTTAGAGACTGGTCAGATGTGCTACACTCCTCATTTGCTTTAGGAGTGGTCTCCATCTTCTTCTCTTGATTGTTCTTTCATTGATTGCAGAAATCCCAAAGCCTCCTCCATTAGCCCGGAGGAAATCTGAGCTGCCTCCAAAGCAGTTCCTGCAAAGCGGCTCCCAGTCAAGCCTCAGGGGAAAACCCTTGCCCAAGTCGAGCCTCAGGGGAAAATCCTTGTATCCGTTATCTCTTTCTCTGTTCCTCTCTGAATAATCCATCTCATAATCCATCACCATATTCCACAACATCGGTTTATGTTCCCTCAAGGCTCTAGCAGCTTCACCTACTGGAAAGGACATGGAATTTGGGACCTAAACACTTGATCTGGGTCCCAGCTCTACTGCATACAAACTTTGTGAATTTAGGAACAGACACTTTCCTGGTATGAGCCTTAGAATGCTCATCTGTAACATGGGAATTATAAGAGTTTTAAAGGGATTAAATAGTATAATGTATGACAAAGGATTCTGTGAACTTTAAAGCACTATATAATGGTTTTTGTTTGTGTATGTGTGTGTGTGTTTGTTTTAATGCAGTAGAGTGTGGTAGTTAAGAGCATGACACTTTTTGGAGTCAGATTCTGTTTAAAGCCAGCCTTCACTATTTACTGGCTCAGTGTCCATGGACAAGTGACTTTAATCCTTTCACATCCCAGCGTCATCATCTGTAAAATGGAGATAACAGTCTCTATATTTTAGAATTGTTGAAACATTAAGATAATATAGGTTAAGCACTTAGTAAAGTTCTTAATTTATAAATAGTAGTTCTTTTTGTCATTGTGATCATTTTGCCTTCATTGTAAAAACATTGCTTACTGGCCCCGAGGATGATGTTGGCCTAAAAAGTGGGCCCTTTAGACTTTTAATCTACCTCCATTTGTTATCTATATCAAAATTTTTATCTTTAAAAATACATATAAACAAATGCATATAAAATTGCCTTCCTTAATTCTAGAAAATGTTTCTTTTTAAATAGTTTGAAAAGGCATAAAAATCTAGTGCCATAAAAACCAGCTTCTTATCTCAGAAGTTGAAATTATTTCATTTGACCATTGATTCTTAAATTCAGCAAGGAATTTCCCAGAATAATCATGGAAAAATCAATCCTCAGAGACTGATATTCCAGAGAAAGGCCTCTCTTGTGGGAATAACAGTTCTGACATACGTATTCTATCAAAACAGTTGAACAAAATGAGTCTAACTTAAGAGCTTTTGTCTAAACCCTTTTGCTGATATACCAGAAGGCTTCACAATTAGCTACGAATATCAGGGTCAATCAAGGGATTCTTTGGGGAGCGTGGTGCTGCCATGCACATTTCTGCCAAGTGGCCCTTCGGAGAAAAATGAGAGCTCTGAATGCAAAACATTTGTTTCTGGGCCAGAGAACTGACTGTGCGTAGTCACTTTTGCTCACACATCCATGGTGAGCTGCCCGGTTGGCTGGGGGCTGGCTGGTCTAGCATCACCTCAACTGCAACAGCTCATCTCTGCTGCATGTGGTCTCTCTTCAACAAGCTTGTTCTCCTGGCAGTTACAGGAAGCAGGAGAACATATGAAAGAGTGCAAGTACTCTTGAAACACGTCTCTTCTACTGCATTCTATTGGTAAGAGCAATAGGATGGAAGCTGAGCCTAGACAGGAGAGGAAAGGAAATGGTCTCCACCTCTTGATGAGAACATGTGCAAAATCACATTGCAAAGAGTTTGGAAGTGGAAGAAGTGAATGATCACAGCTGATTCTGCAATCCCCATGCACGGTATAACTGCTGTGTTGCTGTCTGAAGAAGCCGCAGTCATTTATGTTCCCGCTTGCAGAGTGTGAGAGTTTCTGTTCCCCCACATTCTTGCCAGCACTTGACATAATACAGTCATTTTAAAAATCAATCTGATAGTATAAGGTAAGTGGTATCACATTGTTGTTATTGTTATTCAATTTTCATTTTCTTATACCTAATGAGGTTGAGCACATCTTTATATATCTTTGAGCCATTTGTGTTTCTTCTGAGAATTGTCAATTCATATCCTGATAATTTTTCTATGGGAATATTTGACTTGGTTTAGTTGTTTTTTATACATCTTTATGTATTTTAATTATTTACGTGCCATTTCACTGTAAATTTCTTCCCTTCCATTCATTTGTCCTTTTAACTTTGCCTATTATGTCCTTAGCCATAGGCAAAGGTGAATTTCTGTGCAGTAAATATACCAATCTTTTCCTTTATAAGTTGTACTTTTTGTAACTTAAGCTATTCTCAATTTCAAGATCTTTAATAGATTACCCCATTTTTTTGGTAAAATAATTTTAAAGTTTGCATTTTATATTTAGCTCTTTAATATTTCTGGGATTTATTTCTATGTAAACCATGAGGGAAGGGATTCTATGTATATGTGGTGAACCAGTATTCTCAACCCACTTTTTGAAGAGTGCATCTTTCCCCACTGATTTTTGGTGCCATACCAAGACCATGTATGACTGGGACTATTTCTAGATGCTCTGAAAGTTCCATTGACTTCGTTGTAGCACCAAAACATTGCTGTTTTATTTATGACGACTTTGAATATGCACTAGTTTCTAATGAGAAGTGTGCTTCTTTCTGTTGTTTTCAAGATTGCTTAGGTACTTGTGTATGGAAACTCTTCTTTATGAATTCTACGCAGACTGGAATTTTTTTAAAACAATAAACTTTAACTTTCTTGCTCTGAAATGCAGTAGGGTGCACACGCGGCTAATGGCTGTTTTCACTGGACATATAAATCTTACTCTTCCCAAATTTGTGGTTATTGCTAGGCAGAGGACAAGTGGCCAGTGGAAAGGGGCTGGGATGATGTCTGTTTCAATGTCTCTCCCCCTGGTAGAATAATACTGTTAATGTAGAATCTTAAAAACTGTACGAATGTTATATTAAAAGATAAAAATTTACTGGGGCCGGCCCGGTGGCGCACTGGATAAGTGCGCCGCTTGGGAAGCGCGGCAGCGCTCCCTCCCGAGGGTTCGGATCCCACATACAGACCGGTTCCCGCTCACTGGCTGAGTGAGGCGCGGGAGCAACACTGAGGGTTGCAATCCCATTGCCGGTCCCCGGTCCGGTACGGGGGCAACACTGAGGGTTGCGATCCGTTGCCGGACATGGAAAAAGACAAAAAAAAAAAAAAAAAAAAATAGAGGAATGTTATTTTAAAAAATAAAAATTTACTATGAAACCTATTTTTTTGTTAGATCTCTAGTACTTTTTGAGTTTTATAAACCTCAGATACAATGCCTCATTGCAGATGTTTCAGAATTTAGCCTCTTCACTTACTCATTC
>NW_007735963.1:63779-66362 GCF_000696425.1 Galeopterus variegatus
AAAAAAAAAAAAAAAAAAAAAAAAAAACTGTAGGAATGTTATATTAAAAGATAAAAATTTACTATGAAACCTATTTTTTAATTAGATCTCTAGTACTTTTTGAGTTTTATAAACCTCAGATACAATGCCTCATTGCAGATGTTTCAGAATTTAGCCTCTTCACTTACTCATTCAGAAAATATTTACTGGTTCTGTTTTTGGCTGTTACAGCCTTAAGTTACAGGGATAGAGTGGCTTATTCATCAGGGCTTTGGAAGAGAAGAGACAATGATTATTTTTATTTTATAGGTGAAGGAACTAAGGCACAAAAAGTCTGTTTAACTAATTTTATTCGATACCAGTTGCATTTGCTGAGTGCTTACAGAGGTTTCATCCCAGACTATAGGGGGATGTGTTCAGTGCTCTAAGATGATGGTGCTGAAGATGAAGGAGAGGGATGTTCCCTTCAAGGCTGGCCTCATCCGACATGTCACATCACAGTCAACACTGAATTGATGTTACACTTCAATTCACACGAGGTCAGTTGCCTCCTTTTTCAGCAGATTTAGATTGCTTCCTCAAGCAGGTGGACTCTAAGTCAGCTTTGGAAGAATGGAGGTACAGTTGCCTGATTTCTAACAAGATTATCGTGTGAGACATACTGAAGGCCAGAGGAGATATTACAGCAAAAAGAGGCCTTGGAAGAAAGATAACATTACAGAGACTTTATACAACATTACACAGGGGGAGGAGAAGACGTCAGGCTGGGTGGAATGGAGCAGTTGTTTGGAGCAGAGCATATAGAGATGGTGGAAAACACTCTTGCCTCCTACACCTCCTGAGTGGAAGAGATCAGTAAATTAGGAGACTTGACATAGGTGACAATCATATGCAGGGTACCTATGCTTTCTCATTTCAATACTAATTCTTTTCTAGAAGTAATTCCAGTGTAATCTTGTCTGCAAAGCCTTCTAAAGGTCACTACCTAGACTTCAACATTCTTCCATTGATGTCTCCTGTACTCTACATTTTAAAATCATAGCATCTGTAATTGTCAGCATGTGATAACGTGTCTGCCTCCCTGAGAGCAGGGATTGTGCCTCTGGCCTTTGTGCCCCCACCAACTAGGACAGTGCCTGTTAGTTGAATAAAATTTTGTTGATGGAATTACCCATAAAGGCCTATTCTCTACTGGATGACTAAAATTCCTCAGATTTGCATTTTTTTAAAATCTGTGCATCTAATGCATCTGATAAGGTAGCCGTGCTGATATAACACTAATTATGAATTATGTTGCGCTAACATGATACTTTGGTCACAGAATATTGTGATTCTGTGGGAGCATAGGTATTGATGCAAAATGTGATTGATCCTGAAAGGAAGCTCTAGAGAGTAGATTCAGCCAACGGTGCAGAGTGAATGGTCAATGAGTCTTATGTCTTAGACTAGTCCAGGCCTGTTGTTATTTACAAAAAAAAAAGTATTTCTTAGTAATTGGAAAATTTTCTCCTAAATTCATGTATTTACTTTCTATAAAGTTGGAACTCAAGTAACTCAAAGTTGTTTTGAAAAAAAAGTCTTCAAAAACCAATAAGTCTGTTGTTTCCTATACTTTGATTCTTTTTTGTTTTCAGATTAAAATTCCTTTTGCATTTCCCAATACCCTTTATAATATGTCTTGGTCTTTTAAAGAATGTTCATTTGGATATAGATAATGTCACACAGTTGGGGAGATCATGAACTGTATCTTTCTTAAGAAAGGTTGATTTTATCACCTCGATGAGCATTTACTGAAAATTTGCCATGAATCTAGTACCATTCTGAGGAAGAGAAAGTACATTGGGGTTTAAAACAAACAAAAACAGACAAACATTCCAGCATAGTTGCATCCTTCAGAGAGCACGCAGTAGTTGTGCTGGGGAATCAAGACAAAAACTCAGAAAGCAGCAAAGAGGACAAAATAAAACATGAGGCACTCACTGTATGTTATAGAATATTTGTGTCGGAGGAGGAAGCATTCAGTGAACAGGATCTCAGGAGTAAGTAGGACAAAATCATAGGCTTTTGAGTCAAATAAATCTTGTCATGAATCCTTGTTTTGCTATCACTAAGAAGACATGTAACCTAGGGTAAATGACTTAAACTATAAAATTCAGCTTCCTGATTTGTGAAACTGGGATACTTACTACTTCACAGGTTATTAACAAATAAATAGGAATACAAACTTACATTTGCAAAGCACAAATGTCTGGTACATAGGAGAACTCAATAAGTAAAAGCTACTTTTATAATTAATAAAATCAGAGGAACTGTGTTTATCTACACTCACCAGAAACACAAATAATAAATAATAGTGAACCCCCAATGTGCCAGGTATTTTGTTAAGTACTTTTCATGCATTTTCTCATGTAAATTTTTCAACAAGTTTTGCTCCCAATTCCTTACTCTGCTACATGATAGTTATGAGTCTTTGGAAGTTCTTTTACCTCTCAGTGAACACAATTTTCTTACTAAGTAAAAACGGAGCTAAATATTCTATGATAAAGTTGTTGTGAGGATTAAACAAGAGAACATATACAAAGTGGCTGCCATACAGTAGCCCCT
>NW_007735963.1:66829-70744 GCF_000696425.1 Galeopterus variegatus
AAGGTGTTTCGTATGGCTCCTCAGATGGTTCAGTGGGGTAATGCACCCGTGGTCCATGGTATTGGCCGTCTTCACAGCTCATCCTTATATGAATTTCTTTCCTTTCTTCTTTTTCTCTCCATCTCCCTCACTCCTGCTTCCTGGGCTCACTTCCTAAATAAACCACTTGCAACCAAGACTTTGTATCAGGCTCTGCCTTGGGGGGAAGTCAGGCTGCAGCAGCATCTGTTATGTATAATACCTGTGCTAAATAAACATGGCAGACCCGTCCATCTATATACCTTCTTTAATGTCTTTCAATATAATTTTATAATTTTCCCATAGAGATCTTACACATCTTTTCTAAGATTTATATTTCTAGGTATTTTATAGTTTGAATGTTATCTTCAATAACATTATTTTTTTTTTTTCCTTTTTGTCTTTTTCACTGACCGGTAACGGGATCGCAACCCTCGGTGTCGCGCCCGCACTGCGCTCAGCCAGTGAGCGGGAACCGGTCTCCACATGGGATCTGAACCCTCGGCGGGAGTGCCGCCACACTCCCAAGCAGCGCACTCTCCAGTGCACCACCGGGCTGGCCCCAATAACATGATTTTAATTACATTGTCCAGCTGTATTACTGGTAAATAGGAATGAAACTGATTTTTGTGTATTTATTATATATCAGCCTTGCTAAATTTTCTTATTAACTCTAATAATTTGTTCATAGATTTACTTGAATTTTCTATTCAGATGGTCATATTATCTAACAATGACTTTCCAGTCCTTATATTTTTTATTTCTTTATCTTCCCTTACTAAATTTGAATAGTAGTGTAATAATGGGCACCCTTGTCATGTCCCTGAATTAGAGGAAAGCTTTCAATATTTCTCCATTCAATAGGATAATTGCTCTAGAATTTTGTGCTCCTTTATTAGGGCTTCTCTTCTATTGCCAATATTTTTAAAATTATGAATGAGTTGAATTTTTATTTAATACTTTTTTATATATCTTCCAAGATTATCATATGATTTTTCTTCCTTAAGATATTGTAGTGATCAATAACATTAGTTAATCTTCTTTTGTGAAGCCAATCTTGCATTCCTTGGATAAACCCTACAGGCTAAGATCTGTTTCATTTTTTATATTGCTGAATTTCTTTTGGCAATTTTTGCACCTATTTTTATAGGTGAGGTTGGGTTATAATCGTCTTTTTGTTTTTGTTGTTGTTGTTTTTACTGCTCTTGATAATTTTTGGTAGCATGGTTTTGCTAGTCCCTTGAATTGAGGGGAATGCTCTCTTTTCTTATACTCAGAAATAGTTATGCAAGATTGAAATTATTTGTTCCTTGAACATTTGGCAGAACTCACTTTTTTGGGGGGTGGGGGGAACTGTTGTTTCCATTATAGGAAGATTTAAATTCTGATTCAATTTATATTTTTTCTGAAGCCGGTATTGGTAAGTTATATTTTCTAAGAACTTATTTCATCTAAACTTTAAAATGTATTGGTATAAAATTGTTCATAATATTCTCTTACTATATTTTAAATACTTGAAGTATCTGCAGTTGTCTGCTTTTTTATTCCTAATATTACTTATTTTCATCTTTTTTTATTTTGTTCTTACTCGATCTATTTTATTAGTGTTTTTAAGGCGCCACCTTTTGTCTTCAGTGATTCTCTATATTGTGGATTTGTTTTCTATAACATTAAATCAGCTTTGTGTTAGTTTTATTTTGCTGTGTGACAAACAACTACAAACTTAGCAACTTGAACAACATTCATTTATTGTCTGAAGTTTGGGTATGTGTTAGNACGGATCGCAACCCTCAGTGTCGCCCCCGCACCGGACCAGGACCGGCAACGGGATCGCAACACTCGGCGCTGCACCCGTGCCTCACTCAGCCAGTGAGCGGGAACCGGTCTGTATGTGGGATCCAAACCCTCGGGTGGGAGCACCGCCGCGCTTCCCAAGCGGCGCACTATCCAGTGCGCCACCAGGCCGGCCCTACAGTCAAAAATTCTAAAACTAAAAATAAAAGTGGACAAAACAAATAAACAAACAATGGGAAAAAAATGCAATAAAAAGTGGCTAAGCTCAGAAAGAAATTCAAGAATAAATTATAAGGGATCAAGAGAGAGAGCAGAGTTAAATGGAAATCTAATAATGGACCCCACAGCAGAAAAACAACAAAGAAAATGAAAAGGAGAGAAAGAGAGAAGCAGAAAGGGTCAGAAGAAAGTGGTAGAAGGGAATGAAAGGCAAAGAAGACCCAATACATATATAATAGAATTCCTGAAGAAGGAAAAACAAAATAATGGACCAGAACTAGTATTTAAAACCATAATATGAGAAATCTTTCTGCAACTAAAGGAAAAATTAGATCTGCTTACTAAAAAGACTGACCGGGTACTGGGAATTTGATCTGGAAAGATCAACTGTGATACATATCCCAGTAAAACAAAGAAAAACCCTCAGGGGCTTGAGGCAAAAAGATCACATTACCTACAAAAGTAAGAAAATTAGGAAGGTAGTAGGGGAGGAACATTTTCAAGAAACTCAAGGAAATAAAAGGATTTTTTTTTTCTAATACAGCTAAGATGTTCTCCAAGTATAAGACTATTAAAAACAACAACAAGGGCCGGCCCGTGGCTCACTCGGGAGAGTGTGGTGCTGATAAAAACAACAACAACAAAACCAGTTTTGAATGTGCAACACCTCAAAGGAAGAATATAGTACTTTCTGAGAAATCTACCAAGGATGAGCATATCCAAGCAACAGATAACTAGGGAAACTTTAGCAAAAGATAGTAACAATGTAGTATATTTAAGTGTAGAGCTAATATTAACACAAAAACAGAGGGGGAAGATGGCGACGGGTCTGGAGCGGGCGTGCCAGAGGACAGAGTGAGCCTGAGAAGTGTGCNAGGAACTGTGTTTATCTACACTCACCAGAAACACAAATAATAAATAATAGTGAACCCCCAACGTGCCAGGTATTTTGTTAAGTACTTTCCATGCATTTTCTCATGTAAATTTTACAACAATTTTATGAGGAATATTATCACTTCCATTTACAACTGGAAAAACAAGATTTGTAAGAGTTACCTAAGTTTTCCAAAATTTTACAACTAGTAAAACCTGGGATTTAGACAGGTGCTACATGTGATTGATATTAGGCAGGTTTAATCCTCATTCAGGATGAGAATTTATCTGGAATTTGAATGCTGCTGCTGATCTGTACATACTTAGCCAATCTTTGGATTTCAATTTTCTTCTCAGTTTGAATATTACTTCACAGAACCAAAAGCCTGTTCTACAGAATCAGCTTTGTAATGGACTCCAATCTGTTCTTGGACTTGAGCTGGAGAGTAGGGCATAACCAGACAGCCTGATGTTATTGCTGGCCTCAGCTCACGGAGTAGGGCCCTAGGAATAAAATCAGGCTACAGTACGTTAAGGTCTCCTCTGCAGGACTCTCCACGATCAATGCTCCTGTTAGCCTGCCAGAGAGAATACATGTCCAACCAGACACATGTGAAAAGTTGGGGGTGAGTGTGAGGGACTGGCCAGACCAAGACTGAGACAATACACGTAAGAGAAACGTGACACACCAGCACTTCACCTCCTACCAACACTAAAGAAACTGTACTTCACTCTACGTAAAGAGATGAACTAGAACCCCTGTCCAGAAAATGCCGAGAGATAGAAAAAGATTAAACCAACTCCGCACATAGTTACTTTAAGAAGAAAACAGAAAACACAATCAAAACGTTTTAACTAATGAATATTCTTCCTCCAAAACCAACAGTGAAGTGGAAGAAAACTGTAACACAACACTCCAAACTGAACTATTCTCCAATAAACATTTTGAGATGCTAAAAATATCTACAGTCAAAAATTCTTTTTTTTTTTTTTTTTTTTTTTTTTTTTTCC
>NW_007735964.1:0-13094 GCF_000696425.1 Galeopterus variegatus
CCTCAAACAGTTGCAGATAGATCTGCCATATGACCCAGGCAGAGAAAAAGAAACACCACATGTTCTCACTTATTGGAGGGAGCTAAAGGTGAATGAATCAATTCACACACATACACACACACACACACAAAACAAACAAACAAACAAACAAAAAAACCGGGGTGGGGAGAGGAAAATATAACAATCACAATTTTTTTTTGAAGTTTTTACAACAAGCAAATGGAGGGGACACGCTTGGGTGGGAGGGGGGAGAGGGAGGAGGGATGGAGGTTTCGGTGATGGGACATAATAATCAACTACATTGTATATTGACAAAATAAAAATTTAAAAAAAAAAAGAAGTGAAAAATTGACAATGTAGCTTTTGAACGGCCTTTCTGAGGAGGTACCATTTAAGCAGGAATATGAAGGATGAAAGTCACCAGCTATACCAAGAGCAGTGGCAGAACTTTACAGAGAAGAAAGGCCATGTGCAGAACTCTAAGGTAGGAAAGCCCTTGGTATATCCTAGGATGTAAAAGGAAGCCAGGGGCCACAGGGAGATGCCAAGCTGGAAAAGAACTAGAGATGCTGTTGAAGGGGCAGGCAGAGGCTAGGTCACACGGTGTACAGGTCAGTATAAGAAATGTAAGCTGGAGTCTAAACGCCATCAGAATCTTAGAAGAGATTTAAGAGTGTTTGGGGGACTTTGTGATGGATGTGAGAGCAAGGAAACAAAGTCCCAAATACACCTTTAAAAGACCATCCACAGGCTGCCTTTTCACTCTGTTGATTATTTCCTTTGCTGCATAGAAGTTTTTAAGTTTGTCTATTTTTTATTTTGTCACCTGTGCTTTTGGTATCATATCCATATCTTGTCTCGATGAACACCATGCATCAGCCACCATATCTTCCTCTCTGTTCTCTAAGTGTACCCTGTAACTTCTTTCCCTCTGTTGTAGCTCAGGCATCTCTGAGCCCTGGATCTGTATGTGTAGCTGCTGCTAAACATCTCTGTCTGGGTATCTTCTAGGCATCACTAGTCTGAAATATCTAAAGTTCAACTCTTGAGCTTCCCCATTTCTAATCCAATCTTTATCCTGGTTCATGCACCATCATGTAACTAGCTGCTTAAGACAAAAAATGAGTCATTACCTATTATTCTCTCTTTCCCTCATTCCAATCCATAAGTAAATCTTGAAGATTCTCACTATAAAATACATTTTGAACAACCTACCAAAACTAAATCATGAAGAAATAAAACATATAAACAAATCTATAGATAGTAAGGATGTTGAATCAATTATCAAAAACCTCCCAACAAAGAAAAATACAGGACCAGATGGCTTCACTGGAGAATTCTATCAAACATTTAAAGAAGAATCAACACCAATACTTTTCAAATTCTTCCAAAAAATTAAGGAGGGGGGAATATTCCAAACTCATTTTATGAGGCCAGAATTACTCTGATACGAAAATCAGACAAAGGTACTACAAGAAAAGAAAACTACTATTAGGGATCAATATCCCTAATAAATATTGATGTAAAAATCCTCATAAAAAAAGCAAATTCAACACCACATTAAAAACATTAGAAGTATTCTACACCCTGACCATGTGAGATTTATTCTTGAAATTCAAGGTTCAATACATGAAAATCAAATAATGTAATATACCACATTAATGGAATAAAGGACAAAAACCACATGGTCATTGCAATTGATGCAGAAAAAGCATTTTACCAAATTTGACACCTTTTTATGATAAAAACACAGCAAGCTAGGAGTAGAAAGAAATTACCTAAACATAATAAAGGCTATATATGAAAAGCCCACAGGTAACATTATACTCAATGGCAAAAAACTGAAAGTATTCCCTCTAAGATCAGGAACAAGGCAAGGATGCCTTCTCTTGACACTTTATTACACATAGTGTTGGAAGTCTTAGCCAGAGCAATTGGGCAAGAAATGGAAATAAAAGGTATCCAAATTGAAAAGGAAGAAATAAAACCATCTCTGTTCACAGATGACATGATCTTAATGTGTAAAACCCTAAAGATTCCACCAAAAACTGTTAGAGCTAGTAAACGAATTCAACAAAGTAGAAGGATACAAAATCAACACATGAAAGTCAATTGTGTTTCTACCACTAACAATGAACAATCTAAGAAGGAATTTAAGAAAACAATCCCATTCACAATAGCATCAAAAAGAACAAAATACTTAGGAGTAAACTTAACCAAGGAGCCAAAAGACCTATGCACTGGAAACTACAAAACATTGCTGAAAGAAATTTAAAAAGACACAAATAAACGGAAAGAAATATCATGTTCATGGATTAGAAGAGTTAATATTTTTTTGTAGAAATAGAAAAAAAACTATCCTAAAATTCATATGGAATCTCAAAGGACCCCATACAACCAAAACAAACTTAAGAAAGAAAAACAAAACTGGAGGCCTCACAATTCCTGATTTCAAAACATTATTACCGGAGATCCAGTCAAGATGGCGGAATAGACGGGCCACAGTGTCACTCTCTCCCACAAGTCAACCAATTTACAACTATAAAAATGTAACATCAGCCAAGCCGGGGCTGCTGGAGCTCAGGGGAAGGGGAGGAGAGACCTATGGAGTTCATGAAGGCCGGAGAAACTACGATGACAGAAAGAAAAAGCTGCTTTGAGCGTTTCAGGCCATGGCTGCTTTAAGGCTTGAGCTGATGAGCACATGGAACAGGAGCCGGCAGAAGCTGCAGCTGTGCCCTCCAGATGGAATTGCTTGGAGGCAGCAGGAGAGAAGAGGGCCTTGGTGGCCCCCAAGACAGCAAGACCACTAATAGAGTTCCCATGGACCCACACAGGAGCGAGGAGCCAGAACAACTGAAAAAAGGGGAGCCACTCAGAGGCCAGTGAGTCATTGCAAGGGACCGGCGCAGGGTCCGTCACATGGGAAGTGTTTGGAGCATGGGCGGTGGGGGAGACAGGCCCACCAGGGGATCACTGGGGCACGGCAAGGACAGCTGATCTGCCCCCCAATCAGCACAGGACCACTCAGAGGAGACTGGTCTGGAATGCAGAATTGCATGGGGTGCAGTTTGACAAAAAAACTCAGGCCCAGATTGGAGATTCTACAGAACACAGATCTACCGGGTCTCTGGAGAGCCGGAAGTACCTATAAGGTCAACCATTAAACCCTGAGCTGCACAAAAAGCCTTCCCTAGGGAAACAGCAGCAAAGTAGCAATTTAAACAACCATACACTCAAGTACTGGATCCCACAGGAAGTTCCCCCGTGTTAGAAGCAAAGGACAAAAAATTAGTTCCAGACCAGGCACACCACCAGCACCTTGGGGCCTGCCTGGGAACTGGAGGCTTGGACTTGGGGATCCCCCAATCCCACTTCCAGGCAAACTGCACCAGTACATTGGGGCCAGCCTGGGGACCTGAAGCATGGAGAAGAGGACTGGACGCCCCTCCCACAACCAGGCACACCACGCCAGCACTTTGGGGCCTGCCTGGGGACCTGAGGCAAAGAGAAGGGTAACAGTCCTCTCTCCCACAACCAGGCACACTGAGCCAGCATGTTGGGGCCCACCCAGGGACCCGGGGTATGGAGGTGGGGACTGGACCTCCCTCCCACAACCAGGCACAACATGCCAGCTACTTGGGGCCCACCCAGGGAACCAGGGCAAGGAGAAGGGGAATGGTCCTCTCTCCCACAACCAGGCACAACATGCCAGTGCTTCAGGGCCCACCCAGGGACCTGAGGCATGGAAAAGGGGACTGGACCTCTCTCCCACAACCAGGCACACCAAGCCAGCAACTCGGGGCCCACCCACAGTCCCAGGACATGGAGAAGGGGACCAGACCAGCCTGTCACAACCAAGCACACCATGCTAGCACCTTGGGCCCTGCCCAGGGGCCCAGGGAATGGAGAAGGGGACTGGACCACCCTCCTGCAACCAGACACACCACACCAGCACCTTGGGGCCTGCCCGGGGACCTGAGGCAAGGAGAAGCGGAATGGTCTTCTTTCCCACAATCTGGCACACTGAACCAGCGCTTCAGGGCCCACTGGGGGACCTGAGGCATGGAGAAAGGGACTGGACCTCTCTTCCACAACCAGGCACACCACGCCAGCACCTTGGGCCCTGCCCATGGACCCAGGGCATGGAGAAGGGGACCAGACCACCCTCCCACAACCAGGCATACCGCCAGTGCCAAGGAGCATGCCAAAAACAGCACCCCCACGTGGGTGGCCCATCACAGTCACCACAATAACCATGGCTGCTGCAGAAGCAGCTAGATGCCACAACCACCATGCAGATGGTCTGCCAACCACTGGAGTGCATTCACACAAGAAGAGTCACCAGCAGGGACAAAGAAAGGAAGAGGATGTCTCTTTCCACAATACCCATTTCAGAGTGGCAGAAGAAGCATCTGCTCTATGATAATATTGGGGGACCTGATCACACCTCTTAGCATTGGACAGATCATCTAGGTAACAAGTTAACAGAGTAAGCATTATTCTTTCAGAAGGAGAGAAGAAATCTAGGCAATTAGAGGGGGAAGGGGGAGGGAATGGGGGAAAGGAAGAGGTTGGATGAGGGGCATAAAGAATAATTATGATTTGTAATAATATATATGCTAGTAATACTGATTTAATCAACATATCTCAATGTTCAACCCAAGAAATATGTATAATCGATTTTGATTCAATAAATAAAATAAATTATTAAAAAATAAATAAATAAATAAATAATTAAAAAAACATTATTACCAAACTACAGTAATCAAAACATTATGATACTGGCATAAGGACAGATATATGAACCAATGGAATAGAATAGAGAGCCTAGAAATAAACCCTCATGCATATTGTCAAATGATCTTTGACAAGGGCGCACAGGCTACATCATGGGGAAAGGATAACCTCTTCAACAAATGGTGTTAGGAAAACTGGATATCCACATGCGAAAGAATGAAATTGGACCCTTACTTCATACCATACACAAAAATTAACTCAAAATGGATTAAAGACCTAAAACATAAGACCTGAAATTATAAAACTCCTAAAAAAAAACATAGGGGAAAAGCTTCACAACACTGGATTTGGCAATGATTTCTTGCAACCTAATAATACATCAGTATAGATATAAAATAATTTGTTTGATTTTCAATTATTGTTGGAAATTTAGGTTATTCTCCATTTTTTCTATAACATATAGGTCTATGTTAAATATTCCTACGTACACATCTTTGCACCATTTCTACAATGGAGAATTTTGGTGTCAAAGGGCATAAACATTTTATTTTATTTTATTTTATCTTATTTTATTTTTAGTTTTCTACTGAAGTTTAAGAATACAACAAGTGATGTTCAGATTTAGGCAAATGTTAGAATTACACTGAGCAATATATAACCAATTATGCAGTTTTCAAAGTATGAACTACCTGTAAAAGCTAAAAGGACACATGAGGGTACTTCACAAAGTTCATGGAAAGATTCGTGTTATCTTTCAATTCTATTTTTCCATAAACTTTGTGAAGTAACCTCATATATAGTAAAAAAATTTTCTAACTTAAAAGACATGCAGTAAATAAAAATGGATTAAGTCTCAAGAATACCTGCTTACACATAAATTAAACAAAATCAGAATAAACACTCAACTTTTAGGAGAGCCGATTTCAATCCTGGTTTTACCACTTAACAGGAGCAGGATCTTAGGTGGGTTTTTGTCCAAGGATGATTTGAAAATTTATAATACTACCTTAAATCCCACTAAAATAGACTCTTAAAGATCTTCTCACACCTACTAGAAGTTGGGGAAATTACAATTTGAGAAATAAAATGATACAGCTCCTCACATTTGTTAAGACCCAGGTCACAAGCAGTCAGCCAAATCATGCCTCAATTCCCAATGACTTCAGTTAGAAGCCACTTGCCCTGAAAGATAACCCTTTTTCTCTTATCCCACAACACTCTACTTCAGCTGGGGCAAAGAATCCCATGACACTCTACCAGGGCTACAGCATGAAAAAAACACAACCTTTTATGTGGCACAAACAGGATCAATTTTAAAGTTGATTAAAGAGTATTACAATTCATTAAAGAAAATAATATGCTTAGTCTACACACATTTAATTTATTTTAGTTACTTAGTTATTATTATTTTGGCAGCTGGCCAGTACAGGGATCTGAACCCTTGACCTTGTTGTTATAACACTGCACTCTAACCAACTGAGCTAATGGGCCAGCTCTACTTAGTAAATTTTGAATTGGCTCCCATTAGTGGTAAATAGTAAACTTTGTATTTGGCATAGAAACCTAATAAATTGGGCTTTTACCTTGACAGTACAATGTTTACTTGTGTGCAAGGTAGGATATGAACATTTAAAATTTTTTTGATATACTATTAGCAAGTTGCTTTTAGAAGTCTAAACCGATTTATACCCCTAGGGTATGAGCCTGCTTATTCACTGCATCCTTATTATCATTTAGCATTATGGCTTCTAAAATATTTACTAACGTTATTATTGAAAAATAATATGTTACTGAAATTTTCTTACTGTTTTCATGAAGCTGTGAGGCAGAAACCAGCATCTCACGAAAACTCCATTCCAGTAAATTCAAACCACACCAGTAAAGTGTTCAATTTTAATATCATAATCAAGAACATGAGTTTAAGCTCACAAAATTGAACAAATTTCTAAACCTACTCCAAAGCAACAGGAGAGACCTTATTTCTGGCAATCTAAGGAAAGGATGTAAACTGCTGAGGGCAGCCTAGCAAAGAGATGCTGAGCATCAAGATAAAATGTGCTAGAAATCCTAAGGACTCATCTTCATTTGCCAGCTTTCTATATTGGGCAGAGAAAAAAGATGGCCATAGGGAACACAGCAAGTTACAGTCCTTCCTCTCTCCCTGCCATTGATGAAGAGCTGAATTACAACCCAAAAGACATTTTTCAATTCAAAAAGCACCTGAAACAGAATTATTCAACTTCTAGTACCATATAAAAGAAATGCTTAGGCATAAGGGTTTGGAGTTAAACCATGGTGCCCAATGAGCAGGGGGGCTGGGAAGAATAAGTCAAAGGGTAATCCCCTTCCTTCTTGTGGTGAATTTTAATCTAGACACCTGAAAGCTGGGATCAAGCGTAATCTACATTTTCACACAGGCTGAGCCCTATCAATGGTTGGTTTGGACTGAGATGACCTGGGTGTGGCCCCCCTGTTGCTATAAGTGAGAGGGCACATAGAAACCACCTTTGCATATGCAGTGGTTTCAAATGGCAGATGTCCCACACCCAGGTACCTTCATGATCTTAGTTCAAGCTCTGGACGGTGGCCTTCCAAGTTTGAAAACCTGATTGATGTTGCTAATATGCCCAAAGCGGCTTTGTCTTTTGGGAGCTAACTTTCATTAACCAAGCTCAAAGAGAGTTGTACAAACCAGAATGCTAGTTATTATGTATATTTACAAGAGAAACCAAAAAACAATCAAAAAGGTTGGCAAGAAGCATGGGACTCGAACAAGGGAAGGCCGGAGGACTACCTGAGAGGTCTTCTCCACCAAGAGTTACTGAAGGCATGTGTGCATCCCCAACCTGGGATAGACCTCAGCAGTTTATCTCTCCTCATCCTTCTGAGCTCAGCTCAAATATCTCCTCCTTAAGAAGGCCTCTTCGACTTCCAGTATAGGCTTCCCCACCCCCACTCCCACTTACACATTCTCATTATACCCTGCATTTTCATTTAGGCTTACAATTTCAATTAAACAATTTTATATGCTCTGTTGTTTACTATATTTCAGTTTTGTGAGAACAAGGGCTATGTCTGCCTTGTTCATTGCTATCCCCAATCTATAGCGTAGTGCCTTGTACAGAACACAGCATTCGAATACTTGTGGAAGGGAGGAATAGCAGGACGGATAACAGAGCATGATGACTGCACGTCCAGCATGGAAACAGCCTTGCCAATGGGACTTGGAGTCCCTAAGCCAAGATTTTGATAATGTCAGAAATCAGCACTGCCAAAGTCTGCCCTGGTCACTCACCCTTTCTTGTGTTTTTATTGCTGGCACACCATTCCCCTCCAACTCTTGCTTTGGATATGCAATACCATTGGTCAGGTAACAATCTAAACACTGGCCTATGTGTTTTTCTGTCTGCTGATGCAGTTTTGTCTACCTCTGGTCTAACCTAGTTTATGGTCATTTATAATTTAAATCTCAGAGGGCAGCCTTACTTCCAAGTTCTTGGGGGTTACCACACTGTCAACCCCCTTCAGTTGCCATATCACTGCCTGGAGTAAAGGACAGGGATATGCTGGGATGCCCAGCAATCGTAAGAGAAATAATACAACAGTGTGTGCATGAGGCGAAAGCCTGTTCTTGCTTCATAAAAAACAGAAGCTAGAAAACAACATTCTTACATGCTTTGCTATTTTCTCAAAATATGATATTAATTTTGATAATGCAAAACAGAACAAGCAATAGCCTGAAAGTCTGGGCGAGATCTAGATTGTTTTGATCTTAGCTCTGACACTAACTTGGCTGTCAACAAGTCCTATTTAAGTGTTGGAAAAACAGAACAAGCAATAGCCTGAAAGTCTGGGCGAGATCTGGATTGTTTTGATCTTAGCTCTGACACTAACTTGGCTGTCAACAAGTCCTATTTAAGTGTTGGCTTCTGTTAATAAAGGGATTGGACTAGATGACCACTAAAGCCCCTTCCAATCTTGACATTACATTATCCAGTGATTATTTTTCACCTAAGAACTCCTCCCCAACTTCATAAGCACCCCAAAGATCAGAACAGCTGCTGGTAAAGACCACCACAGACTTGGGAGTCTGGGTGAAGCACATCTGAAGAAATTATAGCAACACCTCAGTATTTTCATGATTACAAATGAAATCATTCAAGAGACAAACAGATGTTCTTGGGACCTGACACCAGCTAACAGAACAGACTCTCTGATCCATGGATCTTCTGGACACTTGTTAATCACTGGATGGAGGACTGAGATGCCTGGGAAATCTGGTTACGACCCAGCTCTAAGGTACCCTCTTTTGATATTCCCCAGAAGCAGGGTGTTTGTGGAAATTATTTTCCATATGTAAAATAGCCAATCATTACGACACAATATTTCCATAAGCTTTTTCCATACAACCTTTGCAGGAAGCAGTTCCCTTCTCTGTTCTTGATACTGGGAATTCAACTCTCTTCACCTCTGCTCCCCAATGCACAGATCCATGAACATAGCCTGTCACTGGTGCTAAATTACCCTCTCAAATAAGTGTTTGGCTATAGTACAAACAAACTTATTATAATCTGTTTAAAACCAAAAACAATCTCAGCTTTAATTAGTTGGTATGTTAAACTCAAAGTCATGTTTCTGTTTAAACAGTCTACAAATCCTGCTTAGACAATGGGTATCTATGAGATAAGGCCCTTCCCAGTCTGAAGGGAAATTACCGGAAAGAATAAAGACAGCCCACTTAGGGGCTTGCACTCCAGAGACACATATTTGTTTGTGCAGCAGCAACTGTCAGTATGCTAAGCACAAAAGTGTGAATTCCAAAAGATTTCTTCCCTTAGCACAAATAGGATGTTTACAAAAAAATAACCCTGAGATTTAGTTGAAAATGGGCTTTGGAATGTTTTACTACCTACCTTGAGTAGTAAGACTCCACTCCCAGGGCCTCCCGGACACTGGCAATGTGCTGCTCCAGTGCCGAGCTTGTTGCTGCTGGAAGGGTCACACTGCTGCTGGCCTGGAAGTCACTGGAGTTTTCCACTGTGTTGTCACCCAGGTAGTGCTCATAAAACTTCAGAATTCCTGAAATAAAATGGGCACAGCCAACATTACACACAACTGGGTGGGGGGAAGGATAAGTCAAAGGCAGGGGACAGGAATGCAGATGCTATGTGACTTCTTTGACAAGCATGACATCCTGCAAACTATGTGAAGAAATCCTGAAATCTAAGGTATCAAGAGGGCTTTCTGAATTTTGGTCAGTGCCCTTTTCACTGCTTTTACCATCAGGTTTGGTGGTAAACAAGGGAATTCAAGACACAGCTTTTGCCTATGGTGATATTTTCAGAAGCTCCTGGAATTAAGACTACTTCACGTGTATTTCAAAACAACTACTTCTCAGAAGCACCAACTAGGGAAAGTCTCCTTTTAGGACTAGTGTATGAGTATGCCAAGGTATATTCTTTGCAGAAGCTGAACTCCTGAACAAAAATATAATTAGCCAAGTGGAAATCATATTACAAAGACCTTTCATTTCACAAAAGCAAATCAAAATAAACATACAGCCTAAAAGCCAGATACAAACATTTTAAACCATTTTAAAATAAGACTAACTGGTCAACTGTCATTAATGGATTAAAGGAGCAAAAAATGATGGCTGTATGAAACAGGCAATCCACAGTGGTTTTCTGGCAATAAACAGGACATGTTCTCAAATGGTAATGAGGTGTGTCAGCCCTGGAAAATGCTGGTCCTCTCCGATTGGATTAGAGCTCCCAGTGAAAGCTTCAGAGCCTCATTAAGAGCCAAGAGAAACAGAAAAAGAGACAATAGGAGCCTCATTATACTAGCTCATTATCACAGGGATTGGATACACCACCAATCAAATCATGTTCCCAAGACTTAATCACCACAGAGAGAAAGAGCTTGACACCCCCCCACCCCCACCCCCGTTCCCCCTCATGAGGTTGAGTCATCAACCTCATCCTCAGGGGTATCAGTGCCCCTCTGGGAGCTGGGGGAGACAGGAATTCCACTGTGGCCAACATTGATTCACCAAGTCACTATGAAAATCACAACTCAAAACCTTTAGCATAAAAAAGGTGAGAGGTAAGAATGTTGTTGTGGAAAGCCCCTAAAGAACATGGAATTAAAGGGAAAAGATTTAAAAAAATAATAATAAAAAATAAAGGGAAAAGATTATAAAAAATAAAGTCAAAGCACAGGACACATAGGCATGAGTGCTCAGAACCCAAAAAGCATCTGGGAGCTGTCATCCGGTTGTCATTTTTTTAAAATTAAAGGGATAAAAACATAATCAAGAAAATCTTGTTAATTCTCACTGGCAGTTGAACTTTTTGAAACTGACTTACAGATATTCAAGAAGCCCATTTTTCAAGATTCCCAATTATAAGATCCACTTCCCCAGTCAATAAACTCTAATTGGGTCTGGTGTGTCTCCAACATGGTAAAGCCATCAGCATTTTATTATGCAAAAAATATGGCCCTTGCAGCTAATTAGTGGTTCTGTATTCAGTGAAACTGTTACAGCCTGAACATTTGATGCTGATTTAATTAAAGGGGATTTTTACTTCTGAAATAGATTTACACAGAATTGGTTAAAATGGGTTCTGTTAAAATCAGATATTTCAAGCATGACTTATTTATATACTGTGATAGAGTTGCCATTATCATTTTAGTTTCTTTAACCTGACCATGACAAAGGGTCACAATTATTAAATCCTATCTAGTGTAGGGAAAATAGAATAGTTTAGTCAGGCTCCCTGACTCAGGTCTGGTCGGGGGTGGTGCAGCACATTTCTTGTAAACAAGTTGTGTGTGGGTGGAATTAGTGTGCATGTGCACCCATATATCTTTTTAGTTTGTTGCTATTGTGTATTCTTCACTTTGTGAAGCAGGCTGGCCATCAGAGCTCACATCTAAAAATAGAACATGTTTACTCTGCTGGCAGCTGCTCAGTTTTACTTTGGACTTTGCCGGTAGCAGTTGAGTTCTCAGTTTTTCTTTGGACTTTGCTGGTCTTAGTTGAGTTTCTGGGTTTCCCTTTGTACTGCCTAACTCTTAGACGTGTGTGTGCTGAATAAAGACTATTCCTACTTCAACTATGGCTCCAAGGACCTTTTTCCTGTTACCTAGCTCGTAGACCTGGTGTGAAGGGTTTGTGAACAGGCTCAAGGGGTCTGTGAGCTCTAGACCCAGCCCTAGCTATACATCTAGGAAGAACTCAATAGGACTTTCAGTGATCTCTTTATTAGTTAATGAACAACAGCTGCGTACAAACAGGGCTGCTATTGAAATTAATCCTCCTGCTCTTAGTCTTCCTTTATAAATGTTTCCATGTTCACCGGCAAGGAGCAGTGACTTCTTGGCGGAATGAGAAAGCTGGGCTGTCTCATTAATTGAATGCCCCACTATGGAATATCTGCTGTGACTGAGGTTTTACTAAAACCTGACATCAGCCCCTTAGTCTGATCTATGATAATGCACCTCTTCTACCTCTATTCATTACTCTTTCACAGGTATAATGTCTATCTTAATTGCCCTGTTCCCACAGAAAGAGATCTTACCTGCCCCAGGAGCAAGCAGCCAACTATACAGGTAGCCTGCAGCCAGGGAATAGTAAAGCACCAGTCCCCGCTGGCCATTAACCATCTCTAAGATCTGATCAATAGTGACTGGGGAGTAGGGATCGGAGTCCTGTTGTCCTGTTTGTCGTTCCACGAGAAGATCAGCAAATGCCCGTGTCCGTCCTCTTTCTGCCACAGCCAAGGCTTCATCGTGATGGCCTAGGAGACACAGGGATAGGCTGAAGAGACCACAGTGAGTGTGCTTCTATCAGGTATGGCCATCAGATCCTGGGCAGAAACCTCACTGCCTCTGCTCTCCAGTGTGTGACAAAATTATCAGTCACATGAATTCAAATTCAACTCTCTGCCGATGGGGGTGGAGTAGGGGTACAGTGTCCACTCTTATGGAACCCCACATTTTTAGATTCAGTGAGACTGATTCCATACCACCCTAAGCCATTGGGCCTTCCCCTGTCTTGCAGCCAGCACCAAGAGAGAGCCAACCTAGTTAGAGCACTGGCCCTCAGCCCTGCCCATTCTCTGCTCCACATCCCAAGTTGCTTCCTGACCTGGCCATTTACGTGGCTCTCTCAATCTGATGCTCTGCACTATGGTTATCCTCTCACTTCTTGGCTCAATTTTGATTCTGATTTGTCAGTGACAGATGAAATCTGCAGGATATGTCTCCTGGCCATCTCTCTCACTTCTCAATGCAACCCTCTACGCATCACATTGTCCAGTCCCAGCTACCCATTTCCCCCCCCCCCCCCC
>NW_007735964.1:13279-45968 GCF_000696425.1 Galeopterus variegatus
CCCCCCCCCCCCCCCTCCCCAAGCACCCCCCCCCCCCCCCCATTTTCCCCCCCCCCCCCCCCCCTTTCCCCCCCCCCCCCAATTATTCCTCTGTGCCTTTACACAGTCCCTCTGCTGGGTGTGCCCTTTCTCCTTTTACTGACCTTGTCTCTAAAAGAGGGATAATAGTTGTCCTGCTTATCTCAAAGGGCTATTATAAAGATTAAATAATGCACTAGTGTAAAGATGCCTCATAGGCATTACTTAAAACACCACACATATATCAGGTGGTATTATTGTTAGAGCTGATACCTCATTCCATTCTGGACTCCCACACACTTACTTTTCTTCTCCTCTTTTCTAGTCCCCATGAGCAAAGAGTTTAAACCTCTGAGGTCTCTATTTCTGTAAGACTGTTTCTCTCTTTCAAGTTTTTCCTATCTTTCAATCTAACTTTTAATCCCACTTCCTCTAAGAAACTAGTCTATAAAATAGTTTAAAAGCTAATGCACCAATATGAAAGCACAAAAATGTAAAGTAATATACTTTCAAGTGAAGATTGTTTATAAGTGCTGATGGAACACAACGCACAGGATTTACTTGCATCATAAATATCAGTACAGAAGAGTCATTAGAACTAGGTTCTGAAGAGAGCAGGCAAAAGCAGGAGACCAGATGCTACAGCACATCAAGGATGCCTTGCTTCAGGTATCAGTAGAAAGTAGGGATTTATGTGTGTGTATGCAAATGTCTTCTTTTACTCTATTAAGTTATTAACTGGAACAGCAGGGGCAATTTCTGTGCACATTGGGAAATTGGCCCCCAAGTGCTAGACAGACTTAACACTGTGATTATGATAATAAATTATAATCCCAGGCAATGAGCACATTTAACAGATACATTTTTCCAGGGAAAACTTGAGTATTTCTACACATACAGCAAAGGATGGGTTATTGATATGGCCTCAATATCCAACGTCAAAGACTTTGTTAGTTCCAGCAAACACCTCCTGGAAAGAGGCAGACTGAGAGGAGCTGGAAGGGGCTGGCTGTGACAGTTAAGGCCCAGGTGAGGGTAGGTGCATGCTGCCCCAGTGCCTGGGAAAATTATCACTGACTATGTCACAGTCTAGGGGGCAGACCCGGATGGTAAAAACATTTATTAGACAGTAACATTGAAGGATGTGTGGCTGAGGAAATGGAGAAGAGGCCAGGTGTCTTCTCAGGTACTTTCTCTTAGATGATTGAACCAGGGGTTGGTGGTGAGAGGGAACCTGAATGGTGGTGGGGGGACACCTGGTTCAAGCATCCCTGTCTCAGGGACACCTTTTCTGGCTCCTGGGCCTGTGGGCCAAGCTGCGTTGTTTCCACAGCATCTCAGTTTATTCAATCGTCGTGTCTATTACAGTGCACTGGACTCATCAACCTATGTCTCCTGACAGGCTAAGATCTTGTAGCTTCTTGAGGTCAGGAACCAAGCCTTTTTGACTATAGTCCCCAGGGCTGGCACTCAGTACCTGGTAGTCTTTGTTGAATAAATGAACAAATGCTATTTGCTCATTTATTCACAGTCTGTTGTGACAAGTCATATTTTGTCAAAGCAGTCACCAAACTGGGACACACAGGTGTGTATACGCACACACACACACAAACCCCAGCTGCTCTCACCTAGGCTGACAAGCACCCGCTGCAAAGCCTGGTAGGATGACGTCTGCAGGTCAAAGAGGGAGAGTTTGTAGTCCGTGCTCAGCTGCGCCTCATGTCGGATTGTTTCAAACAAAGCAGATGCCCTATAAAGCTGCAAGTACAGGACAAAGAATGTCATCCATTCCCCAGAAACCAGTGTCTAGCTGTTTACAGACTAGAGACAACTTTTGCTCATCTCTTGGTGCACAAAGTAAACATTTTTAAAAAGGTTTGAAAGGATGAATCTTAATTTCCAGTTATATCCTTGTGGACCTGGCATCAGATCACATCCAGTAAATTATAGTTTATGTAACCAATTTTTGGATAAGGAATCTAAAAGACAAAGGTTATCGAATTATGGTCTGAAGAATATAAAAAAAAAATCAGGTATTAACCCAACAACCAAGTGCTGATTTTGATTACAACAAACAAAAAGCCTCTTGTCATCAAGTGACCATAATTCATCACCCCCAGGCCTCATGGTGAAGAAAGATGGGAGTAGGAACAGGTGTGGTGGAGGCACGCTGGAAACAGATGATGCTGGGGAATGAGGCAAAGGCAGCCAAAGGATAGCTCAGGAAGGGGATAGCTTTTTGCATGTGGTTCAGTGCTGTAGAACTGAATCCAGCAATGCCCTCCACAGCAGTACCCCAAGGTCAGGTCTTCTCAAGCTCCCAAAGAGCTGCATGTACTCACACAAACACCTGGGGAACAGACGTTTGACATTCCTAACAGAAACACTGTCCTGAGGCTCTAATGGGCTTCTCTATCAGTGAGGCCACAAGACTTTTCTGATATTTATATGCTGGAAATGCAGTATCAAATTTTACATTTATCCAAACTTAAAAAAAAGAATTCTAAGACTAAGGGACTTAGCCCAGGAGAGAGCTAAGATAGAGGAATGTGTTGCTAAATTTTTTTTTCCTCTGTATTTATCATTATACAATGTAATCATTTTTGTGGCCCTTTACCAATTTCTCACTAACCCCCTCCTCCACCTTTCCCACCTCTGGTGGCCTCAGTTCTGTTCTCTCCTTTATGTGTTGCTAACTCTGCCCTAATTTGCTGTGAGACTTCTTGGTAAGTCTTGGACTCTCAGTTTCTTCCTTTCTATAAATGGGATAGTTATTCTACCACACAGAGTTATTTTGAGGTATAAATTCAGTGACTGAAAGTACTTTGAAAATTGTAAATCACTATAACAATACAAATTTTAACTTTTACAACCAAGAAATTAGAGAATTCTTTAAATCACCTTTCACAGTTTTTTAAGTATAGTAAAATACCCTAATATTGCAGGATACTATGCCACAAATTCAGTCACATCATGTCCTCAATTCTTGTTAGTACCTCAGGATAAAAGCCTTGGTTTACTTATCCTTGTTCCCCTTTGCCTAGCACAGTGTCCTCCACAGTCATCATTTACACACTGGCTAACCAGGTGAGTGTATGGTTATAGATGCAGCCATCTCACTACTCCTCCAACCTAACAGAGGAAGCCTATAACTTCAGGGATCTTTCTGATTTCCAGAGCTAGCATGACAATGGACTTCTACTCAACTATTCACACATAGGCAGAAGTGTAGATTTATTGTGAGACAGGCAGAAAGAGAAGTTATAAGATAGGGTGATGCCCACTTTTATAACATACTCAATTCGCTTTTGTAAAACTGCTTGCTATATGACAAGGTAAATTGATTAAGTTTAAATAGTGTTTGAATTGCTTAGAAAAGGTTGTTGTTTAAAAATCCCTCTCAGCTCTTTAGCCCCCTTAATAGAGGTTAAAAGCTAAATATTAGCCTACACTTAGAGAAGTCTGAATTTTGTTTGCTGTTCCCCGCCCAAGCTGCCCCTGAGCGATTAACTAGCTTGTTTCAGCTTCTGTTATCAGCTTGCGCTAGACCTCCCCAAACCTCCTTCTCACACCAGGATGGTATGTGTGGATGTGTGTAACTATATAATAACTATAAGTGTGTGACTATTTGAGAATTTTAACTGTGTGACTAATGTAAAAATGTACCTTTTAAAAAAAACCCTAAACTTCAAGTCAGGGCTGCTCTCTTCCAAAACTTTCTTGGAGAGACAGTCACTGGCCAGCCAATAAAGACCCCCTTTTAAATTCTCAATTGGGTATTCTGGTTCCTTTTCTGTGCGGCAGCCTCACACAGTTATATCTATTGATATAACTGGAAACCTACATACAGTAATTATGAATTCTTATCTTCTTTCATGAAATGAATATAAGTTCATAACAAAGACTGATGAGGAGCAGCAGCACATAATGCAAGATCTCAAAAGAAACTATTGAGAATCTATCACACAAGTAAGCAAAAATCTTTACTGATGGTTCAACATTTTGGGGCTGGTACAGGCTGGAAATCCTGTACATCAACCCAAGGGTAGAGGTCAGTACTTATGGCAAATATCATCACTACTAGGATAGTAATCCCAAGGTCTTCCACGCTGCTGGAAACAAAATCCACTAGGCTTGGGGGTTCTGCTCACCTGGTGTTGGGCCTCTTCCAGGTTTCCACTAGCCCAAAGGGAAAGGCCAAGACCATGGCGAATTTTTGCTTCATCTTCTCTTCGGCCTAGTTGCTCAGCTAACCGTAAACCTAAAACCAGATAGAGAAATTTAAGGAAACATAGAAGACATAAGTCCACCCTGCCAAGGAGTCCTGGAGGGTAATTTCACTTCAGGTGTATGTAAAAAATGTTAACAATGCAGCTATAAAAAATGTAGGACAGAAGCTGAATCAGCCAAGGCAGAATAAGCATTTTCTTCAAATTCTGTGCTAAAAAGGCCATTTCCAGGACACTCCAAGATGTCCCAGCAAGAGCTCAGGCGATGCCTATCAGCAGGAGACAAGTTTTCAGGGCAGGCAGAAACACTGAAACAACTGGAACCTAACTTGGCTGCCCTCCCAGATGTGAAATCCTTAGCTTTGCAAATAAAAACTCCTGACTGATAAATTTATCAAACCAGAGTCTCTGGCTGGCAAAAGCTTTTCCTGACAGTCAAGTACAGAAGCCAAGATAATACGTTTTCCTGTCTCACATGCACAGCATCCAGTCAGTGTTGATGGAAGACACATATGATGTACTCCTGAGAGCAGAATACACACATGGCCTGACCCTACCTTCTGTTACTAATGCTACTACACATTTCATGTCCAATCTGTTTTTCCTTTAAGTCTGAGACTTTGATGTGCCTCAGCAGGGTGGCAAAACAGGTGCTATTATGAGTCCAAAGCCTTAAATGAGACTGTCCTGATTTTAATAGCCTTTGGAATAGGCACCTGCAGTTTGGGTCACTTACCCACACTAAGCTTCTGGGTTTCAGGACACCAGCAACCTCCAGGGCCTGTGGGAGCCAAATCTGAAGGCAACTATTTATTGTACTGGTCACTGGCAGTTCTCAGCATCACTTTGCCCTCATTATTCTGCTCCTTGAACATAGGAGCTAGCTTGTGTAGAAGACAGCATGAAGGCTCCCACAGTACAACTGCACACACAAGGAAGGACTTCCTTCTAATCTAATTCAGGATGGATGGGAGCCTGACTCTGATCATGCTAGACCTGCGCAATTTCAGACTTCTGAAAAGGAACTAAGACAATTGAGAGGCTAATAAAAGTGATGCTCAGGTTCAAGCTCATATTATGCATTCAAAATGCACATAATTCAAAAAACTTAGAAATAGCATTTTAAGTTTAAATCATGTCATTGGGTAACAAAAATAGCATTTGCAAATAATTCACATTTTTAAACACCTGAAAGGCTAGGAACACACATGAAAGAAGTTGATTCTTGGGAAAAAACAAGGAGGATAGTGGTTGTTCTAACCTTAACAAGCTAACCACATTAATTCTTCAATACAGGTATCCCTGCTAGGTCTGGGTCATTGAGGCAAGCCCCCCTTAGAAGGCATGTTCTGTGAGAGTAGGGACTCTGCTTTGTTCCTGCTATATCCCCAGCACATAGGAAACTCGCTGGCCATTAGTAAGGGGTTCAACAATGAAGAATTAAAAGTCCACTGGAAAGATATATCTGTTCTGCCCCAGCTACTATCTGCTTCTGCCTCTTAGGATTCTGACTCACCCATCCAACTCTCCCAGAGCCTAGTTTACCAGAGACTGGTTGCATAAACCCAGGTAAATCATTAAATTGCTCCAGGCTCCCTTTCTTCATTTGCAAAGGGAGAAAAAGCTGGATGAGACCAGTGATTTTTAACCAGAGGTGTCTGTCCAAATCACCTGGAGAGCTTGTTCAAAAAACTCAAGATGAGGCTCCACCCATGAGATTCTATTACACTGGGTCAGGGTGATGCTGATCCATAACCCCTCTGCCTTTGAAAGCCAGGAGAGTGCGTGAGCATTGGGGTGATTTCCAGTTGAACCGTTCCCTCATTGCAAGAGGCTGCAGGCCCAACTGAGAACACTCGGAAAGTGCCTTCCAGGTGTCCTGCACCTGTACCAGGTCCAGCACAGAGTTCATGAGAAGAGGCATCTGGTTTGCCCCATGAGGGAAAGCATTAGCTGTAGGTTTTCTGGTGGACACAATACAAAACAGACACCGTGGAAATGCTATAAATAAGAGTTTTTACATCTCTGTAAGACATTAAAAATAAGAAACTATAAAACATTTCAGCATTTTCCCTAAAATAGAATTTTGTTACAATGTCTCAGGCAAACCAGCTGTTTCATGGAAATAGTATTTAAGGAAGTACAAAAGAACACAACTGAAAAGTTGTCATAAACTGGGCCTGCATTTAACAGTTTTCACAAATTCAAGTAAAAATCGCCCCTAGTCTGTTGCAATTTTACTACAGTCAAGTTTTAGGGAACCAAAAGCCAACATTGTATTTAATGCATTGAGGCAGAACCCTGCCTGGATAGAGTAGGAGCCAAATAATGGCTGAGAAGCGGCTTCCAGCCTCTCAGTAACCTCTTAGCCTTCAGGCCAGCAGAAAACCACCAACAGCCCCTCACCCATTCTCCATCTTGCTTCCTGCTTCCCTCTCTCCCAGCTTCCCAGCTGAGAATCAGAAGTAATAGAGGATATAACTGCCCAAACCCTGGTCTGTTCTTGAAAGGTTAGAAACAAATCTAGACAGGGTCTTGCATGGTTCCTGGGGTCAGAAAACCCAGGCTGAGCCCCACTCTGCAACTAACCAACTCCATGGTCAGGATCAAATCACTGTATGTCTCTGAGACTCAGGTAACTTAGTTGCAAAAATGGGAATAAAAAGATATACCTCTCAAGGTTATCATGACAATTAAATCAGATTAAATAAACTATACACGCAAAGCCCCTTGGAAACTATAAATGAGTTTTCACTTGAAATCAGCAAACATTTCCTTTTACTAGTGAGCCGAGAGCCTCATATCTGTCCTTTTTCCCTTCTAGGGTGGAAGGATCCAGTATGTCTGTGTAAGGGGGAGGGCTTTAAAGAGAAAAAAGCCCCATCCCAGTGTAAAGTGATATAAACACATTGCTGTGAGACTTCTGCTTCAGAGGAAGAAAGCATCCAATGACTACCTATGCTCAGGTAACTCCGTGGAAACTGATGGCAGAAGAAGAAGACAGGTAGCCAGTTTCTGGGCCTGCCTGGAACAAGACTACGTTGGCAAGCACTGTAGGTAATAAACACTGGTAATAAACACTAGCCCAAGCACTGTAGGTAATAAACACTGGGAAGGAAGCCTGGTGTACAGTTTGAGTGGCCCTCAGACTAATGCTTCTGCATTAGAAGCTTCCATGACAAAATTGACTTCTATATAGTTTTGATACAATTTTAGATATTTTCTAGAGGGACAACAAAGCTTGGAGCAGATGGACGTTTTACTCTGATTCAGACTCTTACAATTTTACAGGATTAGATCTCACTTGATTCATCTTGTATGATAACGTGTTGTTAACCCTGTGGATGTTCCAGAAAAGCAAGGAGGGTATCAGCTCCCTGGGCAGCTGGTGAGCTGTAGATGCCATCACTGAGGGGAAATAAGATAATTTGGGTCCAGAGAGAGCTGGGTAAGATGTTCTAGACAATGAAACACTTTAGTACTCTCAACGAGCATTTGGTGGCACAGGAAACTGGTTCTGGAGTTGAACTGGCAATATGGCCTCTGAGACTCTCACTCCACACAGAGATGGCCTCTCAACCTGTACTTACTTCCCTCTGAGTTTCAAGTTTGACTCTGAACCTGATCTCAAGTAGGCCAAGGACCACAACGGGCCTTTTCACCTACCTTCCTGTAAGTACATAACTGCCTGGGAATAGTTCTGCAAGGCATGATGGGTCCTTCCAAGGCTACTATATGACACTGTCTTGGCCACCAAGTCGTTCATCTGTGCAGCAATGCTCAAGTGCTGTTCTTGATAGACCACAGCCCTCTCGAAGGTACCCAGGGATTCATACGTCAGGCCCAGGTTCCCGTAGGCTCGGCCCTGGCATGTGGGGTTGTTGGTTTCCTCTGCTATCTGCAGATCAAGCTGGTGGTACTGCAGGGCTGTGTCATACTCGCCCATCTGCTGGTAAACGCCCCCCAGGCCACAGGCTGCATCACTCTCCAGGACTCGGTCTTTCATCTCTCTAGCAATGTTCAGCTGGCGTTCAAGGCAGGAAATGGCTTGTTCATAATTCCCTAATTGGCTGTGCAGACTTCCAAGCTCTCCATAGGCCTGGGCTTTATTGAAGGCCTCCCCAAGCTCATGGGCGACCACAAGCCTCTTTTCAAAGCACACAAGGGCTTGCTGCAAACTCCCCATTGCCCTGTGGGGATGGAGACAGAAAAGCAATGATATTATTTTGTGCAGGTGCAGACATTCTAAAGCTCCTGAGAAAATGAAAAGCATTTGTCACTGTCACTTACTATAGAAGCTCTTAACTCCTCTTCTAGCTAAAAATCTATCATGTGCCCTTAGAGTGAGATGCAGAGGAATTTCATAATCTGGAAAGCAATTCAAAAGTCATCCCTTAGTGACCTTCCCAAGAGCTTGAGATTCAATGGGATATATACCCCGGAGGAAACATAAAATATATTAATAGGCACAATGATAGCAAGTGAACTGTTTGGTTCTTTGGGCCTCCCAATTTCCACTACCGCTTAGACTATGTTTTTGAAATCACTCTACAGTGGCTATAAATCTTTCACCCTGAGCTTCTCAGAGCACACTGTGGGTGATGATTTAGTTTGACCCTAGCCCTTCCTCCACTCCAGGAGCCCTAATCCCCTGCCTTTTTGGTGAGGCCGTATATTCTGCAGCCGCAGACACCTTCTTGGTTTCCCCACATTCAGGACAAAAGCATCTCTTTGGCCAACAGTGTGTCTTTTTGTGCTAAGAGATGACATGACAAGAGAGGGAAGAGCATGGATTTTGGCGGCAAACCAAACCAGTTGTGTTGGGCATGTGAATTCCTTCCCCTGAGCCTCAGTTTCTGGTGATAATAAATCCTACATTCATAGCAGATGATAATAGATACATAGTAATACAGGTTGCTGTAACTATTAAGTAAGATATCTATGCAAGGTGCCTAGCATGATGCATGGTACATAGGACATTTTTATTCACAACCCCTATAATTAGGCAACTTTTCCTAAAAGCAATACAATGGGATCCAGGTAATTGGTAGGTACAGATGCTGTATTAATAAACACATTCATATAAGGTGTGAGGCATTCAGAAAAGATCAGTTAAATTGATTCATTCACCTTCCCTATCCCTATTAATTCTTTTATCCTGCTCATTATAATGTAGTCAAAAAGGCACTGCATTTGGATGCAGAGTTCCCTGGGTTTGACTCTCAGCTGTCCCTTTAAAGCTGTATAATCTTGGGCATGCACCCAACCTCTCTGTGTTACAGTTTCTTCTTCCATACATAATGGTAATAATATCACCTGCCAAGTTCAAAGAATTGCTGGAGGAATCAAATGGGATATGTATGAAAATGCTTTGTAGTTGACAAACTGCCATGCAGACATGAAGTTGCCACTACTGTCACCACTGTTCTTTTTGCAGGATTATCAACCACATTTTTGGAGGAATCAAATGGGATATGTATGAAAATGCTTTGTAGTTGACAAACTGCCACGCAGACATGAAGTTGCCACTACTGTCACCACTGTTCTTTTTGCAGGATTATCAACCACATTTATCCTCTGTCATTTTTACCTGTGTCCATTTCCTAGGCCCCGGTAAGCCTTGGCTTGGTCTTGCATGCGGTTCAGACTCTGGGCAACAGATAAATACTGTTCATAGTATTTAATAGCTTCCTCATAGTCACCCAGGGCCTCATAACAATCCCCCAGGTTGCCGTAGGCCCGGCCCCTGTCGAGCACAGACTCATTTCCACTTAGCTGCTGCAGCATGGCCAACTGCTGCTCAAAGTAGCCAATGGCTTCTTCCATCACATTCATGTTCATCTTTGTGATGCCCATGTTGCCATAGACCTGGGCTTCTAGACTCGGATCTTTTAGCTTCTGCCCTAGATCTAGCTGCTCTTCATAGCACTTGAAGGCCATTGTGTATTTCCCAAGGGCCATGTAGACAGCAGCCAGGTGCCCATGAGCTCTGCACTCCCCCGGCAAGTCACTCAGCTCCTGATATACCTCCAGTTCCTGTGTGTGATAACCCAAGGCCTTGTCATACTTCTGGATCATTCGGTATGCAGTACCCAAGGCCGCATATGCACTGGCCTCCAGTCTTCTGTCCTTCACCTGGTGAGCTAAGCCCAGCTGCTGTTCATAGAATTTTATTGCACCATTTATATCTTTTTTACAGATGAATATATCACCCAGGTTTCCTAGCGCTCGAAATTTAGCCTGGGAATTATTCAGGGACTGGGCTAGGGATAGGAGGTACTTCTGACATTCTTCAGCTTTACTGAAATTCAGCAGAGCCTTGAATGCTAGGCCCAAGTTGCAGTAGGCTTTTGCTTGGCTCAATTTGTCATGAAGGTCTTTGGCCAGTGCCAGATCCTGTTCGTAGTACTTCACCGCCTCCTGGTAATTTCCAAGGCAGTAATGAGCATAGCCAAGATTGTGGCAGACCTTCCCTTCTCCTTCCATGTCTTGAAGGTCAGGAGCAAGCCGGAGGTACTGTTCATAATAGGGAGCAGCCTGGACATACTCTCCCCGAGAGCAGTGGAAGTTGCCCAGGTTGCTGAGGGCCCGGGCCTCACTCTGGATGTCTCGTAGCTCCCGAGCAATGTTCAAGTGGTTCTGATAGTGCTGCAGGGCCCGATCATGAGCACCCAGAGCCTGGTAGGCCACGGCAAGGTTCCCATGTGTGGAGGCCTGTGAGGCTCGGTCATTCACTTCCATGGAGATCTGCAGCTCCTGCCGGTGGTACTTGACAGCCTGGTCATGCATGCCCAGAGCATTATAGGCGTTGCCCATATTCCCATAGGCACGGCCTTGGGCAGCATAATCGCTCAGCTCCTGGGCAATACACAGGTGTGTCTTGTGGAGTTTCAGCGCAGTGTCATAATCACCTTTCATCTGGTGTATGATTCCTGAGAAAGAGAATAAAAGAACAGAAAAAGATTGGAATAACTACTTAGCAACTTAGAAAAAATGTAATTTGCAACTCAATTTCTAGTAAAATACAATCTAGATGAATTAAAGAATTTAAAATAACAGAAGGTAGAATTAAATATTTATCAGCTCTCCAGAGGGAGGATAGCTTTCTAAGCTTTGAAGCAACAACAACAAACTTGACAGATTGATTACAAAAATAAGCATTTTTGTACTACAAATACATATCTAAAATTAAAAGGCAAATACAACACTGGAAAATATATGGAACATATATTAAAAAGTTCAATAGCTATAGTGTGTAAAGATTTCACTTGGTTTGATTTTTGAAAAAACAAGACCCCAATTTACTAAAATAGGCAAAGAACTGTAAGTATTAGCAGACAACTCGCATCCAAAGAAATGCAGAGTAACCACTGGGGAAAATGCTAATTTCCTTTAACAATCAAAGAAATACAAAATAAAGCAATAAAAATAAAGAAATACCATTGTATTTCTAATAAATTAGCAAACAAAAAATTTAAACATCACCCTATACTGATGAGATTACCCTGAAATTGGTAAACACACCAATTGCTTTGGAGAACAGCATGTCAAGAACCACAAACTAGTCCTACTCTGACCAGGCAATCCTACTCAAGGGAGAGTATCCTAAGGAAATCGTCTGACAAACAAAGAAGCTATATGCATAACAATCCTCACTGCAGCCTTGCAGATTAGTGGAAAATCAGAAACATCTTAAATGCCAAACACTAGGGAACCATATAAGTGCATTCTGGTATATTAACTCAACAGAGGATTATGCAGTCATTAAAAAGGTAATTATGAAGTCTGCAGAAAAATGGGGAAAAACGTTCTTACAATCATGATAACTGGAAAAAGCAGGAAACCATGCTGCATGCTTCCTGTTACAACAACTAGGAAAATAAATGTGTGCACATGGACAAGACCTTGAAGGGATTATGCAAATAAAATAGTTGTCTTGTTAGGTGAAAGGATTTGAATGATTTTTGTTCTAAAATTTCTTGTAATTCTGCTGCACTGCTTTTACAATCAGCAATAATAGCACATCAAACAACCCTCATAAACTATGCTATAAGCTACTAAGCGAAGCTATTGTTTTTACAAGTATTTCAAATGAGATATATCATAAATGTCATAAATATAAAGTAGTTCCAAATGAGGGATATGTTAACAGTAACTTAGGAGATGGCTTTAAGGAGAGCCTGGTTCATCTGCATTGGGGCTGGAGTGGGGAACACTGGAAAACAGAGTGCTTAGTACTCAAACAAGTTTCTCCTTGCCCTTGGTTTTGAACACACTTCTCCATGTTTCAATGTATGAGCTTTGCAGTGGTGACCAAAAACTGCAGAAGCACAAAAACTTGAAAACACCAAGATGGGTTCTTGTTAAAATGTCTGAACTGAAAATGCAGGCACTGAGAAAGTAAGCTGTCAAAACCCAACCTCCACAATTTGCTCATCTCTTTGACCCCATACGTTCATTCATTCATTCACTCACTCACCCAGCAAACATTAACTATTTATTGTGTACTAGGCCTTGTGGTGGGTAACAGGGGTAGAAAGATAAAGAAGACAAGAGTCTCTGCACTCCGAGGCCCAGAGGGTCATAAGGGAGACAGGTCACAAATGCTATCAGTACACACAATCAGTACTGAAGTTTGGGCTGGGTGTGGAGATCTGCCCTGCCAGAGGAGTCATGTCTAGTCCCGGGACCCAGCCATCTCTTTGACATTAATTGGATTTAGGGTATTGGGTAAATCATTTAGCCTCTCTGAGCTTTAGGTAGTTCACCTATAAAATGAGGAAAATAATAATCGTGATATGAACCTAAGAGGATGGGAGTGAGATCAAATGAAATAAAGTATGTGCATGTGTACTGTAAACTGTAAAGTGAAATTCAAATATTTGTTACTGAAATTATTACATGCTTCCAGGAAAGGGAATTCTTAAAGTGGCAGAGGTTTAATAAACTATGGTAATTCTTCTTGTTTTTATTTTTTTAAATGAATAGAATATTTCATAATTTAAAAATAACTAAATAAATCATGGCACATTTATACAATGAAATATCATGATGACATTTAAAATGGTGATAAAGAAGTTAACATATTGACATGGGAAGAAATTTACAATATATTAAGGGGCTATGTGGTCACTGATAGGTTTTGAACATAACCAGAGCCGTTTGGGGCAAGGCCAAGCACAAAATGGCCGCCAGCCCCTGCCCCCTTTCCTTACGAAAAGCCTCGTGACTTCTGCAAAATAGAAACCCTTTTGGCTCCCACATAGGCGCAATTTTCCACCCAGGTTGCATCAGCCAGGTGGAGCTTCCACACTAGCATAATGCTCCTCCTCGACTGCATCAGCCAGCCCTGGCGCCCTACAACCTATATAAGCTCTCCCACCCCGACGCCTGGTACTGCTCTCCACTTTGAGGGCAGGCCCGGCTGCTGCTCTCCATTTTAAGTGCAGCCTGGCAGATTTTTTTCTTTTAATAAAGCTTGACCAGTACCCAGCGTTTCAGCTCACTTTCTTTCAGTCACAAAACAGTAAATTTTAATGAAAACTTTAACAGCATGTATGTGTACACACACATTTAGATTTGTACATGAACATACAGCATAAAATTTATTTGAATGTTAACAGTAGTAACCTTTGGGTGGTGGATTGCGGTTTTCTTTCTTTTTCCTTATCTGTATTTTCAATGATTTTTCTATAATGAACATATAACCCTTAGTTTAAAAAAAGTATTTTTGAACTCTGATCCAATATGAGAAGTAGCATTCCTGGGGATTGTGTTTCGTCATTTTCCTGGGTTGGAGATGTCACCGGCATCCTAGTTGGAAGGATCAGAGTGTTTCAAAACCTGTCTCAAGGTTAGAAATTCTAAACTCCCCACGAGGAAATAATACCTTAGCATCACCTAGAACTCTTGTAATGATGAAAAATTATTAGTGTAAGAAACACTTTAGTTCGAAAAAGACCTGAATTTACCATGTATTCCTAAATGGCTTTTATCTAAAGAGAAACTTTTAGATTTCAAATTTCCAGTTATCCTTAGAGAAAACAAACCATTTACTCCCTCTCCCCTCAGCTTCTGCATTTCGGAAATGAGGGTCAAAATATCTGCCTAGCTGTGAGTTCATAGTTACGAACAGAGCCAGAGCTGGGGAGGGCAGCAGGGGTGCCCAATCTCCCTCTGAGCACTTTCTCCCACCGTGATGCCTTTGCAATGATTTTCCACCACAGCTTTTGGATTTCATTGCAATGATTTTTGAAGCCAATATGATCACTTGTTGGTTGCTAAGATGATGATAAGAGGAAGCAAGCAGCAAGAGACCTTGAAAGATGGCCATAAGACGAAGCTTGGTTTTCATGTATGGCCCACCACCCCCAACGACAGGTCTCCTGCTCACCCTCCATCCTCCTACAGGGTAGGATTGTACCCTTTCCTGCAGAAAAGGCTAAGCATCAGGAAGGCACACTATAATAGAAAACGGACAGGACTCTAAGTAAGAAGTCCTCTTTTACAATCCTGGCTCTTACCTCATTCAGCTGAGTGTCTTTAAGAAAGTTACTTAATGTCACTGAGCCTTTGTTTTTTTGTATGTTCGTTTGCTTTAATTGAATCTCTTTTGGCATTTTTTGTTTTCTTACTAATAAGGTCAGGTTATAATCACCTCAAAGAAATGGTATGAGAAACATAATAGTATGTATCAATATGTTTTGTAAACTATAACATACTACCTAAACATGGTATTACCAGGATTTAGAGAGGAAGAAAAGGAACTCTATCTCTCTTACTCTCATGGCCTTAAGAGTCTGGGCTAGTTAATAGGGAACAGTTGGGATGATAATGGCTACCCAGGGTTTAATACTTTGTGAAAGAAACTGCCTGCTGGTTATGGCAAAATGATTGGATACCCAGCCATCTTCTCCACACACTCCCTTGTTCTCCTCTCTTCCTCCGCTTCTTACATTTCGAAGGAGAGCCTATAAAGAATAATAGGAGGATTCCCAAAACAAAGACTTCTGTGAACAGTTAAGGGTAAGAGGAGGTGGACCTCACTGAGCTGGGAATTTTTTCATCTGCCTCTGTCTGCACTGTCCCAGCCACTGCCAGGCTGGAGAATTCAGAATGGAACATTACACACTCTTGGCAGCTTTTCTCTTTGTTGAAGCAACATAAAAGCAGCCCTGAGAGCTGCCAGCAGAGTGACTGCACATGCTGAGGAGATAATCTGCAGATCCTCCTTCCCTTTCCAGACCACAGCTTGACTTTCCAGGGCCGTCATTCAGATAAAGACTTACAGAGGGCCTGTCAGCAGGGGCGTGCTAGGTGACAACGTGCTGCAGGGAGGGGAATTAAATGAAGATTAGTGGGGCAGAAGATCCTCACAAAGCTGAGTTCTCACAAGGGCATGTGGAGAAAGGACACGTGGTTATGAATATATACATCACCACAGTAGGCCTCCATCTATGGATCAGGAATGGCCGCTGCCATAGGAATAATAATACCTACTTTGAAGGGTTGTTGTGAGGGCCAATGAGATCATGAGTAGAAGCTAGCACAAGTGTCTGGGACAGAGTAAGTGCTCAATATATTTTGCTTTTATTATTACCCATCACCAGCAAAGACCAAGGGAGGTGTGAACAGGACAAGCCAAGCAGAAAAACTTCTACTAAAAGTAGACCATTTTGCATTTAGCAGTGAATTCTGGTTGCTTTTACTTTTGTGAAGTCTCTGAAAGTAGGGCCTCAGTGTACCTCCATAAACAATGGAAGCATTCTTCTCATTTACTGAAAATATTATTATGATGATTATGACCCAAAACCCAAATAGGGCTTTGAGAGCTGATCTATTCTTTCCCTCGGCTTTCAAACAGATTGAGTTCTGCTCCATCCGAGCCAAATCACCAACCATTCTCAGACGAAACATAGAATCTGGGAACTGCAAAAGGCCCTCCCACAGGCTCACTTTATAAATGATGTGAACAAGGCCTCGTGAGAGGAAGTGAGTTAGTGGCAGAGCTGAGGCAAGGACCTTCAGAGACCCATGTACCCTTAGCTGTACCAGCCCATCTGCTTTCAAGATAAGCAGGAGATATGAAGGAACTGTTATTAGTCTTGCTAGGTGTGACATGGGACAGTAGCTATGCTTTCTAAAGTTCTCATCAGTTAGAAACACATACAGAAGTATTTACAGATGAAACAAAATGGTGTCTATGATTTGCTTTAAAAGTGCCCCAGCAGGGGGAAAAAGTAAGCATTTGTATGTGTGTGTGTGTGTTTATGAAAATAGATTAAACAAGATTAGCAAAATGTTTATAATTGGTTTATAAGTGTGTGGGGGTTCTTAATAGTATTCTACTTGTGTGTGTTTGTGAAAATTTCCATAATAGAAAGTTAAATAATGAAGACATGCAGAGGAGTCTGCGCTGCATATTCTTCTGTAGGCCCTTTTGGATTAGGAATCTTTCCCTGTAGCTAAGTCCTAATGTGCAAGTTTAGATCCATTTTTCTGTCTCTGGTACCTCAGTAGAGAAAGAAATCAGCTGGTACCAGCCTTTATAGCTACACCAGCCTCCATACCCTTCTCCAGGCTGGGAGGAAGACCTGTGTATAATGAACACAACACTGTACTTTGTCCCATTGCTTTGACTTCTTTATAGTTATGATATTTAGTTTTACTTTTCACTTCAAATGATCTTAAAGTATAGGATGATATTTTATCTATAAAAGAGGCAGGGTAGAAGAGGATGATAAAAACAGCTGAGAAAACTTGCTCCGTAGAAAGAGTGCTGCACATTCCCAACTGCTCCTCCTGACCAGGAGAAGTGGCCTCAGATTCTCCAGAGAACTCATTATTCTGACCCTATATGTCTTTAGGTTCCCTGGATCCTCTCCCTCTCAAGTTTTCACATACAGTTCTTCTACAATGTACTTAAAATATCTCAACACTTAGGGTGGGGAGGAGAGGAGAGACCTGGTTAGTAAACAGCTGGCTGGAATCAAAGACGTGAGAGCAAAGTGCTCTGTGTTAGAAGTGCAACCAACTGGATATCTCATCTAACACATCTGCAGGTGACTATTTATGTACCTGGAGACAAGTCTCCATTATTTTTGCCAATGGAGGACACCAAAGGCACAGAAATTTTTAAATGCAGGTAATTCCAAAATCACATATATGACTTCAGTTACAACCATCTTTCTGATAGATAAGCTTTTCTCACGAACCTCTCTGTGCCTGGCTCTCTACTCCTTGATCTCATTCATGCCTCAAAACAATACAGTAAGGTAGTTATTGTGGTCTCAGAGACCCAGAAGTTTCAAGAGCTTACTCAGGCCCACACAGCTTCAGGTGACAGGATTTGTACTAGAACCCAGGTCCATGCTCTTTCACCTGCTGCTCCCCTTAGCTGAAATGCCTCCTAGTGAAAGGTGGACATGATTCTGTGCCCATTTCTTTTTTGTTAACATCAGTATACCACTGTGGCAAACCAGCCTGGTGGCACCTGTAGAGGTATTCCTTAGAGACCAGAAGATCCTAAGGGACTCAAGGATGTAATAGGAGGAAGCAGATGTAATCTGTGTAGGCAGCACCTCTGGAGAACTCCCAGGCCATCACACATCTATTCTGCCTTCCCACTATTCTATCCTTTAACTTAATTACATCTGTTTACTTTTTCTACCAACCCACCAGGCTCTGCCTGTTCCTCCAAAGGATAAGTGAAGTTATGAACCTGTTATCTTCTTTTGCTTCTACAGCAATTTAGAATATCTCCAGTGACACTGAGAGTTAAGTAGCATTTCTGTCCCAGATCCCAATTGTCCTTCCCTTCTGTTTCACCTCCGAGGAGCCTGCTGTAGTAAGGTTGAGGAAATCTCTGCAGATACCCCTCCTTCCCACAAGCACACTCCATTGGAAACTACCTATCTTTTAAACCAAATCTGAGGAAGTCAAATGCAATCAACAGAGAATTAGAGAGGTCCTAACTGCTTAACCTTGACCCTTAAGACTCTCCTTGAGAGTGAACCAGAGAAGAGTCACTTCCTCTGTAGTCCACTCCCACGACCAACCCAAAGGCTTGGGCTGATTGAGCAGTGACAAGAAGCCAGCCTGGAGCCCACCAGAGCCCACAAATATTTCACTGCCTTTGTAATGGCCCTACTTACAACTTCCCCTAGATAGTTAAAAATCAGGACTGCAGGTAAAGAGCTTGGATATTCCCTGGGCCTGTGTGGCTGTAAATTCTGAGGCAGTGTGGAAGATTAATTGTGCCATGAAGTAGAGGAAGTAATAATTAAACCTATTAAAGAGGAGGTGGCTGGAGTGTGGTGCTTCAGTGATGGATGACGAGGTAGGAAGTGCTAGGCACAGTCATCCCTAACAGCTCTGGCTGGGCCACTGTGGGAGAACTTGGTGGGAAGCCCAGAGCAGAGTGAAAAATATGCTGGGCCTGCCTGGCCAAGACCTGCCATTAGTCACTGTTTGGAAAAGGCAAAGTGTGCCTGGTTTTCATTCTGTATCACAATAAGAGGTGGAAGACAGTCTCATAAGTTAGCAATGCAGAGAATGTTACAGGGAGTTAGTTTCAACATGAAACAAACATTTCTTTTGTTTCAAGGCATGGCGTGGAATCACTGAAATGCTGAGATAGCTGCTTCTGCTCCTCCCTTGAGTTGAGCCCCTGAAAGCTGAACTAGTCCCACTACTCTGGAGCACCTTCTGAGGGTCCCTCCAGCCTACAAAGTATAGATCAATTAAAGTGGCATTTTTGGGATTTCCCGATCTAGCTCTGCTCCAACCACCCCTGTCCAATGCTCCCTGTGCCATGCCAGTCACAAAGCAGTGCCACACACCCTTCTGCTCAGTCCTGCCCTGCCTTTTCCACCAGTGAAGGGATTTTTCATCCCATCTGGATGGTTTGGATTGCCTTTTCCCATCATTCATGATAGGCTTTACTAATGTTCCCTAATGTTCTCTTGTATGTCCAGGTATGTACGTCCCTACTCATGAGAAGTTAGGTGAGGCCAAATGACTTGCTTTGCCTAGTGAAATGTGAGTAGAAATGATGGTGATGTGTTACTTCCAGGTAGAAGTGTTTAAGAGCTGGAGTGCAATTTTGCATGCTCTCTCTCCCCTGCCTCATGTACTGAGGAAGCTATGCATTCCAGATGGTGCAGCTATAGGGAGAGGAAGTCATGGCAGGCCTGGAAGTGAGTTGCCCCTGAGGGTTGCATGAACCTGTGGTAGGCTTTGTATGAATATAGTACTTGGTTGTTTTAGACCACTAATATTTGTGGGCTATTGTTACTGTACCAGAACCCAGCCATATCCTGATGGATGTGCCATTCAACTCAACCCTCCAAACTCTTGTCACAGCCTACAATTTCAAACTGTATCCTAACGAAGTCTGTGTCAGAGGAGAGATATCCATTAACACAAGTTTCCTGAGGAGCTTTTGAGCCATCCATGCCTCTGGAGTCTCTAAATTCTAGCCCTGCGTCTAATGAAACTTCTAAAATCTGTAAACTTGAACCAAATTACCTTGGGCTCACACAGAATAGGCTTCAGTGAATTGAGAGTTATCATTATACCCTCGACTTAGTTGATTTGTTTTTTATTGAAGTTTGCTATTAGAAAAAGCACACTGAAATCTATTATTATCTTTGCCATGAAAATTTTATCAACCATATATTTTGTCACCAAAATTCCCTATATAAAATCCCTCTTCAGAAATTTCTTTTAGAATTCAGCTTTTCCTTCTCTGAAAAATGCTAAGATCCCATCCTTTTGGGTAATAAGAATTATGTATTTCTCTTTTTATTTCAGCCACCAGGAAGCTCCGGCTCAACTATAAAACTTTACTAAAACAACTATATTAGCGTTTATGGGCTTTGTATGTGGGCTCTGTTATTTGTATTTCCCTGATCTTTTGGGTAATAAGAATTATGTATTTCTCTTTTTATTTCAGCCACCAGGAAGCTCCGACTCAACTATAAAACTTTACTAAAACAACTATATTAGCGTTTATGGGCTTTGTATGTGGGCTCTGTTATTTGTATTTCCCTGATCTTGATTTTCTATACCTATCATACCATTTGATATTACAAATAAAATCCTTTAAGGAACGAAACAAGTTATAAACAAAGCAAGCAACCAAAAACCCCTTTTATATTCATCGCATGTTCAGCTGACTTTGCCTTGGTAATCTGCCTACCCCTTCACCTGCCATTTCTTGACTTTGCTGACTAAGCTCCATGATTTGTTTTGTGGGCTCTGTCCTATCAGCTTTAATAACCCAGGAGTGCTGGTTCTTGGAGATTCTGCTTTATGGTGGAAAGGCACTGTGACCAGAATCAGAAGTTCCCTATTCCCAGCTCTACCACTTCACTGTCATGTGCTCTTAGGAGTGTTAGTACTTCTCCTGGCCTCAGGTTTTCATCTATTTCAGAAGGCTATTACGAAGATCAAATGAAAGAGGAAAAGGCCTGGTATAATATTCATTTTCTAGGGTATTTGTATTATTCCAAATAGCTTCAATTACCATAGTCCTCAATATTACAAAGAACAAAATAAAAAATTTGCCTCTCCCTCTAGCATTATTTTGTTAGAGTGTAACTAACTATATGTCTTAGACGTCATCATATTTCCTAAGTACCAAAGGGAACTTGATGCCAGATCATCTCACCTAAGGACAGTGCATAAATATGGGTTCTAGGAATATTATAGCCAAGCTCTGCATGTGATGTGAGAATGGGACCCATTTCCTTAAGTGTATCAATGTGTGCATGCGTGGGGAGAGATCCTCCTATATGGCATTGGAAATTGGGTGGGGCATTTTTGATTGCCAAAATATCTGGGGAACCACACTGGCAGGCTGTAGGTGGGTCTAGGGATACCAAACAGCATGCACCATGTGGAAGAGTCCTACACGATGAAGAACCGTTGCACCCAAAATGCCAGTAGGACTACATTGAGAAACACTGGATGTTTTGAGGTGATTTTATACTCTGGCATTACTAATTAATAACAGGAAAACACAACTTCATCTCTGCACTGTCATCCAGTTGAAGCTGTTAAAATAAATCACTAGAGCTAATTAATTGGGAAGTCTTTTGGCTGGTATCCAATAATTTAAGCAAAAGACCGAGAAATTGGAAGTCTTAATTTTAAAATCTGGCTTACTGACTGAGCCGCTTCGCCAGTTTCTTATCTGCGAAATGTGATTCATTAAGAAGGTAAATTTTTTTTAAAAAGGTAATTTAAAAGACACCTACATATGGCCTGACTTCCAATTTCATTATAATTATTAATAAGAAAGAAAGCGAATCCTTCCTACATAATAAAAATAGTAGTAGCAATAATAATAATGACAATAATATACAAAATTCTCATTCAATACAATGACACTAACAACCAACTACATGACTCCCAAATAGGCAATTGCAGCTCAGAGTTCTCTCCTAAACGTTAGTCTCATAAATCCAAATGCCTGCTGGATATGTCTACCTGGATATACTTCAGAAAACCTGAAACTCTATGTTTCCAAAAATGTTTGTTATATTGTTGAGCTGAGTTAAATCTAACATTTTATGGCACTTGTCAGTTTTCAAAGTGCTCAGACTTTCATTATCTCATTTGATTCTAGGATAAAAGCAGGATGGCTGGGTTTGCTTTTGATGACACTCACAGAAGCCACGTGGTCACTAAGTTACAGAGCTAGGGCCTGAACTCAGGCCCACCACTTCCCAGCCCAGAACTTTTTCCCCTGGGTTACTCTGCCCCACTGAGTGTCTACAACAGCAACTGCTTCAGAATTCAACTGTGCAACCTGGGGTGAGGACAAAGCCCACCCCCGAGAGCAGCATCATTCCTTCAGCTCAGAGAGGATGAGAAGATGGCATGGTCTGCCTAGACCAAGAAGCAGCGCTGGAAATGAACAGGAAATGGGAGGAGGAGGAGAAGAGCTGGCCAAAAGAAAGGCCCTTCAAAATGATTTCACTTTGCAAATTCAATTGCAAAGACAGATGGATTTTCTAGCAAGGCTGGAAAGCAAATTATGAAATCTGCTTTCCCAAGGCAGTCGGGTCTGAAAAGCTTCATTTTAAAAATTCATACTGGATTGAAATTCAAACTTTATGATTGTGTGAAGTGTTGAAGCTAGATTAAACGTAATGCTATCAAAACAAGTGATTCATATCTTTTGCTCATTTTTCTATTAGTACATGGGCTTTCCATTAGGGCAGTTTCAAAAACATGGAAAAGAGCAAAATGGGATTGAAATTGTGAATCCATTTACTGCTTTCAGTTTTTCTTCCCTCTCTGCTTAATTGGGAGGGATTTACTTAGGAAACTGGAGGCTCCTGAGGCTTGTTCACTCATGCACATCATAGAGATGCTATTTAAACATGTTTTCCTAGAAAGCTCTTATGATTCACTTTATATCTGAAACCCCATATACCTCCTCTATTCAAGTTGTAGACGCACAAGATCAGAGAAACGTGTAGAAATCACTTGAACTTGGGTTTCCCCAAACATCTGTTGGTTCATGACACACCTCAGCCCTGCTATAATATATCAGGAAGGGGTGGGCTCCTCTGCCTGTCTGTCTAACCTGCCAAACCCATCTATAGTCCTATCTCCAGCCAACCAATTTTTCCATGTATGTGTAAATAAAGGAACCAACCAATCTTTATCCTTCTGATCACATATAGCAGCCAGTAGGAAACACTCATGCAGAATATCATTAGTCTCAAGACCCAAAGCAGACAAGTTTAATGCTTCTGTTGCTTTCTTTTAGTTCTTCTGTTGTGCGTATTTTTATGCTATTAAGACTGTATAGCAGATTCAAAATTGAAGATATTTAAACTTTTTTCAATTATACTAATAAATACTTTTAAAACACTTGTGGCAGACAGCAAAGGTTGGCTCACCCAACACTCTTAACTTCTTCCTCTCCTGCCTGCCTCTGCCTAAGGGGCTGGAAAGCTAAATATTCACTTTCTAAACTTTTTTCAATTATACTAATAAATACTTTTAAAACACTTGTGGCAGACAGCAAAGGTTGGCTCACCCAACACTCACTTTTAACTTCTTCCTCTCCTGCCTGCCTCTGCCTAAGGGGCTGGAAAGCTAAATATTCACTTTCCTAGCCTCCCTTGGAGCCAAGATTGGTCAAGTAACACTACTGTAGTCAATAAGACAAAAGTATTAATCTTCTGTGAAACAGAAGCATCTCTTTTCTACTGATTTGAACAAATTATGATGCCTGGAGTTTTAGTGGCTATCCTGTGACCATGAGGCACAAGGGACTAGAATGAGAGAAATGCCAAGAGAATTGCAGAGAAATAGGCCCTGTTATCCTTAAGCTTCTGAACCAATGTAACCCACTTACTGTTTTGTGAGAAAAGGAAGGCCCTATTTGTTTAAGCCATTATAATTCAGATTTACTATTTCTTATAGCCAAAAGATTCCTGTACAGTATTCAATGTAGAAATGTATCAGTTCTGCTCAGTTCTACCTTCATTGCAGATTTCACATTTTTAGCTTCTTTACTATTTTACCTTCTATCACCCAATTCATTTTCATCTGATCCTTTTCGCATATAAACCTGATTTCTCTTTATGATTTTCTGTTCCTACTTCATATCTTTTTGCATTCTACTAAGAATGCCAAACTTTTATAAATTTTTCTCTCAATTCCTACAGTAAGCAATTTTAAAGGTCTGTCTCATCCTCTGAGAATCACTGTTGATTCTCTTTTATTCTGTAGCAATTTTTCATTTATCTCCCAGTATTTTTTTCCCCATTTGACCTTCAAATAAAGCAAGACATATCTAGACCCAATATTTACCCACAAAGAAAGTATATTGTTTGTACTCTAATGGATTTGGCCCCGTTCTCCAAGCACTTGGGTTCTAGCCAAATTCCTGTCTTAGATCTCTAGCTAGATGACAAAATGATGATATATACAATGCCTAGCTCAATTCCCAGTATATAATAATCATTCTAATAGCTAAAATCATTGAGGCCTTACTATGTGCTAGGCACTATTCTAGGCATTTTACAAGTGTTGATTTATTTCTCACAAGAGAGAATGAGTTAAGTCCTATGGTTATCTTCAAATACCAGATGAGTCACAGAGAGGTTAAAAAACTTTCCCATGGTCACATATCTGGAAAGCAGTGAGCTGCGGTTTTTTCTCACAAGAGAGAATGAGTTAAGTTCTATGGTTATCTTCAAATACCAGATGACTCACAGAGAGGTTAAAAAACTTTCCCATGGTCACATATCTGGAAAGCAGTGAGCTGCGGTTTGAACCCAGGAAGTCTGACTCTAGAGTTCGAGCTCTTAACAAGTATTTAATGATATCTGGGCAATAAACCAAGTCTTTTGTGAATAGGATATAGGTACAGAAGGTGGAATTTGGGAGCCACTATCTATGCCCAGTTACTTCCAAATCATCTCTAGATCGCTCACCTAAGATCTAGTCATGAGTTTCCAGTTGTTTCAGGCTGTCACTTTATGCAAAGGAGTAAGGGTAGAGAGAAGAGGTAATTCTTTAGGAAAAAGTCCCATAGGTTCCCAATACCAAAAACATGGATTCTAAACTGGGTGCACCCTGCCTAACCAACCTCATCTCCATGTCTCACCAGAATGAACTTACTACTACAGCTACCTCTCTTCCGTGTTCTTTAAGGAAATAAACTGAATACATTGCACACCATAGAGAAATCATAACAGTGGCAATTACATGACTGTTACATAGAGCTTTACTCTAAAGAGCTCACCATGCTCTCATCTCTCTCTTCCCTTTATGACATGGAGGGATGCAAAGTTATTAATCATTCTCTTTCCAGATGGAGAAATTAAAGTACAAAGAAGAGCAATCTTCCCAATGTTAGACAGCTGGTTACTGTTAGTATGTACCTGTTTCCTATCTCATCTCCTTAGGATCAGGTTCTGTGAATCCTCCAGGGTGAAAAATACTTTGATTTATTAACCTCTGTTGGCTTGGACATAATTTGCTAAAATGCCTTTATCATTCTTTCAACAAACATTCACTGTAGTACCATAGTGGGTGTTGGGGATAAAAGATGATGCTCCTGCTCACAACCTGGTGGGAGAGGTACAATCACAACTAAGGGTAATATATGTAGGAAGGGGGGTCTGAACACAATACCTAACCCCCCAGACACTAGGTACTCGCTCTAATGACCATCAGTGATGCCGAAGTCTCTTCTGGGGGGGTGGGGGTGGAGAATAAAAAATGCTTTTACACCTTGAACTTTGGTAACACGAAACGGTACAGATCAATGCTATGTAGGCTTGCAGCAAGAGGATTCATATTTCTCTCATGACACACTTTTTACCTGCAATAGTTCATAAAGGTTTGTTTGAAAAAAATAATTATCACCAATCATTAATAAGACAAGCCAACTGGCTTAACAGTGACTTAAAGAGAATTGTTAATGAAATTTATTCAGAATAAAAATATGTTAAGTAATTCAGAAACATTTCATCCATTAAATTCAAAAAAATCTTGCATAGTTCATAAAAAACTGGGTAAGAAGTGCGCCGCTTGGGAGCGTGGCGGCGCTCCCACCGAGGGTTCGGATCCCACATACAGACCAGTTCCCGCTCACTGGCTGAGCGAGGTGTGGGCGCAACACCGAGGGTTGCGATCCCGTTGCCGGTCCGGTCCGGTACGGGCACGACACTGAGGGTTGCGATCCGTTGCCGGACACGAAAAAAAGACAAAAAAAAGGCTCCAGCCAAGGTGGCAGCCCCATTCAGGAGCACTAACTCCACCCACACACAACTTGCCCACAAAGAATGCTGCACCACCCCCAACCTGCCCCAAGGCAAGGTTGCCTAATTATTCTATTTTGCCAACAGAAGCCTTCACTGCTGAATTCTAATGAACATTTGAAAAAGATATAATACGATCCTTCTCAAACTCTTCCAAAAAATTGAAGAGGAGGAAACACTTCCAAACTCACTTTACGAGGCCAGTATTAGCCTGATAACAAAACCAGATAAGGACATTACAAGAAAAAATTACAGGCCAATATCCCTGATGAACACGGATGCCAAAATCCTCCACAAAATACTAGCAGACTGAATGCAATGGTACATTAAAAGTACGAGTCACCAGGATCAAGTGGGATTTTCTTGAGGGATGCAGGAATGGTTCAACACATGCAAATCTGTAAATGCAATACACACATTAACAGAATGAAGGCCAAAACCATATGATCATCTCAATGCTGAAAACACACTTGACAAAATTCAACATCCTTTCATGATATAAATTCTTAACTAATTAGGTACAATACCTCGGCACAATAAAGCCCTTATATAATAAGCCCATAGCTAACATCATACTCAATGGTAAAAAAAGCTGAAAGCTTTTCTAAGATCAGGAACAAGGCAAGGATGTCCACTATTGCCACCTCTACTCAATACAGTACTGAAAGTCCTAGACAGAATAATTTGGGAAGAAAAAGGAATAAATGGCATCCGAATTAGAAAGGAAGAAGTTAAATTTTCTGTTTATAGACAACATGATCAAATATATAGAACACGCTAAAGACTCCACCAAAAAACTGTTAGAACTGAAAAACAAATTTAGTAAAGGTGCAGGATACAAAAATCAGACAAAAAATCAGTAACATTTCTATAAACTAATAATGTACACTATTTGAAAAAGAAATCAAGAAAACAATCCTATTTACAATAGCAAAATAAAATAAAATACTTAGAAATAAATGTAACCAAGGAAGTGAAAAATCTGTACACTGAAAACTAAAAAACATTAATGAAGGAAACTGAAGAAGACACAAATAAATGGAAAAAGATCCCATATTCATGTATGGGAAGAATATTGTAAAAATGTCCATACTACCCAAAGTGATCTACAGATTCAATGCAATACCTGTCAAACTCCCAATGACATACATCACAGAAACAGAAAAAATAATTCAAAAATTTATGTAGAACAACAAGAGACCCAAAATAGCAAAAGCAATCTTGAGCAAAAAAAACAAAGCAGGAGGCATCACACTTCCTGACTTCAAAATATAGTACAAAGCTATAGTAATCAAAACAGCATGGTACTGGCACAAAAACAGACACATAGACCAATGGAACTGAATAGAGAATTTTGAAATAGATCCAGATAACTACAGCCAACTGATTTTTGACAAAGGAGCCAAGAACATGACATTGTGGAAAGGAAAGTCTCTTCAACAAACGATGCTGGCAAATTGGAGTTCCATATGCAGAAAAATGAAACTAGACCCCTATCTCTCACCATATATGAAAACCAACTCAAAATGGTTTAAAGACTTAAGTGTATGAACTAAAACTATAAAACTGCTAGAAGAAAACAAAGGGGAAACATTTTAGGAAGTGGGACTGGACAAAGACTTTATGAATAAGACTTTTAAAGCACAGTGAACAACAACAACAAAAATAAACAAGTGGGATTATATCAAACTAAAAGGCTTCTGCACAGCAATAGAAACAACCAAGAGAGCAAAGAGACAGCCTACAGAATGGGAGAAAATATTTACAAACTATGCATCTGACAAGGGATTAATATCCAGAATACACGAAGAACTCAATAGTAAAAAACCAAATAATCTGATTAAGAAATGGGCCAATGAACTGAATAGACATTTCTCAAAAGAAGACATATAAATGACCAACAGGTACATGAAAAAATGTTCATCATCACTAATCATCAGAGAAAAGCAAATCAAAACCACAATGAGATATCATCTCACCCCAGCTACAATGGCTATTATCAAAAAGACAGAAAATAACAAATGCTGGTAAGGATACAGAGAAAGGGGAACTCTTATACAGTGTTGGTGGGAATGTAAATTAGTGCAGTCATTGTGGAAAACGTTATGGAGGTTTCTCAAAGAACTACAGATTGAACTACTATACAATCCAGCAATCCCACTTTTGGGTATATATCCAAAGGAATGGAAATCATAATGTCAACGGGATACCTAAATTTCAATGTTTACAATGGCTCTTTTCACAATAGCCAAGAGTTGGAATGAACCTAAATGTCCATTAGCTGATGACTGGATAAAGAAAATGTGGTATATATGTGCAATGGAATACTACTCAGCCATAAAAAAGAATGAAATTCTGCCATTTGTAGCAATATAGAAGACTTTGGAGAAAATCATGTTAAGTAATAAACAAGGCACAGAAAGAAAAATACCACATATTCTCACTAATATGTGGAAGCTAAAAAAGTCGATCTCATAGAAGTAGAGAGTAGAATAGTGGTTGCTACAGACTGGTAAGCGGAAAGGGTGATCAATGGATACAAAATTGTAGAGAGGGGGAGGGAGAATGGGATAGGGAGAGATTGGACAGGGGGCATAAAGAATAAGTACAATTTGTAACAATATACATACTAGTAATATTGATTTGATCAACATATGTCACCATTGAATCCCAGAAGTATGTATAATCAATTATGATTCAATATAAATAAATAAATAAATAAATAACAGAATTGTAGAGAGACAAGAAGAATGAGATCTAGTGTTATATAGCAATACAGGGAGACTACAGCCAACAACAAATTACTGTATAACTTCAAGTAGCTACTCGAGAGGATGCTGAATGTTCCCAACATAAAGAGATGACACGTTTGAGGTGACAGATATGCTAAACACCCTAATATGATCACCGTATACAGTGTAAATGTACCCAAATATCATATTGCACTCCATAAATATATACAATTATCATGGGTCGATTAAAAAAAATAAATTGAAAAGAAAAAAGTTTTTTCAGAGACAGAAGTAGATTAGAGGTTACCAGAAATGGGGGGATGGGGGGAAAGAATAATGAAAAGTTACTGTTTAATGGATACAGAGTTTGTGTTTAGGATGATGAAAACATTTTAGAAATAGATAAAGGTAGTGGCTACATAGCTTTGTGAATGTAATTAATTCCATGCAATTATATGCTTAAAAATGCTTAAAATGGAAATTCTTGTGTTATATAAATTTTACCACAAAACCCTACAGAAGTTAAAAAAAAAAAGAGTGGTCACTGTAAAAACAATTACGATACTATTCACAAGTATCTAAAAACTTTTCATATTGATTACATGTTGAAATAATATTTTTGATATACTGGGTTAATAAAATACATTATTAAAATTAATTTTGCTTTTTTTTTTTTACCTTTTAAAAGGCAGCCACTAGAAAAACTTAAATTATATATGTAACTTGAATTTTCTTTCTATTGGACAGTGCTGCACTCGCCTATTTATCTACCCTTCAAGACTGTGAGCTCCATGAAGAAAATGTCCTTACTGACTTACCTTTTAAAAGGCAGCCACTAGAAAAACTTAAATTATATATGTAACTTGAATTTTCTTTCTATTGGACAGTGCTGAACTCGCCTATTTATCTACCCTTCAAGACTGTGAGCTCCATGAAGAAAATGTCCTTACTGACTTCATTTCTAGATCTCTGGAACTTTGCTCAGTATCTGTCTCACATCACAACCTCTGCAAATCTTTGTTGAACTAACTTGAATTCCCAGGAATTGGCTCTATAGGGTTACATCCTCTTTCCTACCAGAAAGTGTGGTAAAGAGAAAAGAACATGGCTGTTTGGAATTATTTTAAATTGAACTGCAGTTCCAGCAAATTGCTTCTCTGAACGTCACCTGAGAAACAGGGTATGGTGAGGATTAAATGAAATACTTATGTAAAGCACACAGCCAACTCCTGTCACCAAATTAAGCAGCAGGATTAGAACTTTGATATCTATTTTCAACCATTTCTATGCCTTACATTGAGAGCCACTTGCACACAAGAATTTAAGTAAGTGGTGCTTGATGATGAGAACCAGGCTAAGTATGAGGAGTAAGACAGTGGAGGAAATCATCATGGTAAGAGAACTGTGTTCATTATAAAGACTGCAAAAGATGCCTATCTGCCTGCAGGCATTTAGCCAGATCTGGACTGTTGTAATCAATTTCCCTGTCCCTCAAGACAATGAGATTGTTCCATGTAATCATGCATCAAATGCTTTAAGTACTTATGTCACTGCTCTGGCATTCCCAATGACAGCAATCTCAAAGTATACCCAGGTAATAAGTGAACTGAGGCAGGTGATCTGTTCCTGGTGGAGGTCCTGTCGACAGGGCCAAAAGTTTAGCCAGTACATAAAACTGAGGTTCTCAACCTTGGGCTACACATTAGAATCACCAAGGGAGATTTTTAAAATCCCAATGCCAGGCCCAGACCCTAGACCAATTAAATCAGAAACTCTGAGTGTGGGCTTCTGCGTTTTGTAATCCTGCCCAGGTAATTCCAAAATGCAGTCAAGGCTGTAATCCTTCCCTTTTCTCATTATAGCATGTTCTCAAATACTTGGAAAGAGCAGGGGCTGCGAGGTCAGGGAACTATCCTGGCTCTAGTATTTCTTGGCTGTGTGATTGTAGGCAAGTTACCCTCTTGAGCTTCATTCTCCTCAACTACAAAATGGAGCTAATAACATTTCCCTCATTAGTTGTGATGGGGATGTGGTGAATACAATTACCTATCTAGAGTGTCTGGCACATAGTGTCTGGGACTTAGGGAACAGCAGTTGCTATCATTATCATTATTCCCTTCACCTCAGGGGAAATGATTCCTATGTGTGGTAAGGTCGATATCACTTTGTCCTATGTTCACTCTACGCTGGCAGGGTAGATGATGCACATAAAAGGACTTCACAGACCAAGGCTTCTCTAAACTTAATGTGCATAAAAATCACAGGGGACCTTGTTAGCATACAGGGGCTACTTCCTAGGTCTAACGTGGGGCCGACCAAGATTCTGAATTTCTAACAAGCTCCCAGGAGATGAGACGCTACTGATCCATGGGCCACGCTTGGAGTGCCAGGGCTGTAAATGGTAAAACTCTTTACACAAGTAAAGCACTACTAGTATTTCTTTAACATACTTTTGGGAAATACTATGTAGGGGTGGAAAGGGGGTGATCCCTTCCCTCCACATTATAAGGGTCACGGCCAATACGCTTGTAACAAAAGACAAGAGGTTAACAAGAGAAAAGCATAATAAATTTACTTGATCATAGTTTTATGAGACACAGGAACCTTCAGAATGAATATCTAAATATACAGGGAAAACTATCCATTTTAATGCATAAGTTCAATGAAGAATGGACAGCTGTGTAATCGGGCAAAAAGGGTATGATTTAATAGTAATAGACTGAGTGAGGAAACCCAGCAGGGCCCGTCTGTTCAGGTTCTTCTCGGCCTCTCTGTGTAGTATTCCTTTCTCCCAGGTATAGGCCAGGACTCTTCCTGGAATGGGAGTCTTATTATCTACTATCAAACAAGGTAGGTCAGAGAAATTTCTTTACAGTCAGCTCTTACGCAGAAAGGCGAAGAAGGTTAGAGTACTATTTTTACATTTTATGGCTATGGAAAAGGAGTTCTGATCTTTATATCTGCCTTGGGAAGAGGGATTCTAATTTCTATGGCTTGCTTTGGGGGAGAATGAGGGGTAAGAGCCAGAAGAGCAGGAGAAGGTCAGACAGAAACTTTGCTTCTGAGGCTGCTTCTAAGGCCTTCACTTTTGGGTACTGTTTTCTGAGCTCCAACACTATCATATTACCTATTCTGTGGAATCTTCAAAATGTTTTTATTTTGAGAGACCTATAGGAAGCTTAACAACTATAAAGGAACCACTCTAAATCAGAGATCCTATATGAAAAACTCAAAGCTTAAGCTGATTGCTTTTCACCCCATAGTGTTTTCAAGTTTTATTCTTTTTCTTTTTTTTGCCATTAGTCAATATTTGATTTAACTTAACGGACATAAACACACTTGCCCTTTTTGTTCCCAAGAATTAAAGATATTTCTCCCTTTGCTTGCTCCTGAAGAAAAGCAGAAGATTCATTACTACCTCTAAGAAGCTTTGGATTTCTTTCACCACGTTAGTAAAATAACAATAAACTGCCTCTTTGATGCTTTAGAAACTTCCTTAGTTTTATCTTCATAATGATAATGGTATTTCTCAACAATGTCATTAGTTATGTTTTAGCATAATAATGTGAATGGTGTGAGCACTCTTGTGGAGTTTTTGTTTTATATATATGTAACCAGGTTTACATATAAATATGTTCTCAAAAATTTGGGCATGAAAAACTCCTGGGTGAATGCAGATGCAGAAAGATAGCTGGCTATTTAAGGTTTTCTATGAAAGATAATTTTGAAAACCAGCCTTGAAAGTCTACTTTGTAGGGGCTGGCCCGGTGGCGCACTGCTACAGTGCGCCGCTTGGGAGTGCGGCGGCGCTCCCGCCGAGGGTTCGGATCCCACATACAGACCAGTTCCCACTCACTGGCTGAGCAAGGTGAGGGCGCAACACCGAGGGTTGCGATCCCGTTGCCGGTCCCGGTCC